>NC_137874.1:12708267-12875767 GCF_963924005.1 Protomyctophum bolini | reverse complement strand
CAATTAAGATTAAGCAAATGTTCAAGCTGTGTGTGTGTGTGTGTGTGTGTGTGTGTGTGTGTGTGTGTGTGTGTGTGCTTGTCCCACAGAGGGCCCATGTCTGGTCCACACCATCACAGGGGACCTGCTGCGGGCCCTGGAGGGCCCAGAGCTGTGCCAGCAGCCGCGCCTCATCTCCGTGTCCAGCGAGGGTCACTGCATCATCTGCTACGAGCGCGGGCGCTTCTGCAACTTCAGCATCAACGGCAAGCTGCTGGCGCAGATGGAAGTCAACGACTCCACCAGGGTACGTCGCTGGGTTGGGTATCAATATGCTTGCACTGGTTCTCAGGGGTCCGGGGACTCCTAGGGGGCCTTGAGGGGGTATACCAGGAGGATCTACAAGATCACAATGCATGTGAGATTGTAGATCAGCTTTCCCTAATAACATAGGGACATAATTCTCCCTATGAATTATGAACATAATTCTCTTTCCCTGCCACAAAATATGATCAAATTACAGTTTCAGTTCTTGAAACTGCAATGGTTGAGCAGTAAACATGTAATGTGACAATATAATAACGTTGACTTGACTGCATGTGTGTACTGTATGTATCGCCTTTCTCCTTTCTCTTCACTTGTGTTCACATTGTCTTATTGGTATGGTGTTTGATTTGTCTACAAAGCAATTTTATTATTGTTACCTCACATAAACTCAACACATAATATCTCTTTCTCTCTCTCTCTCTCTGTTGCTCCCTTTTCTCTTTGTCTCTGTCATTCTATATCTATCTCTCTCTCTCTCTCTCTCTCTCTCTCTCTTGTTGCTCCCTTTTCTCTTTGTCATTCTATATCTATCTCTCTCTCTCTCTCTGCAGGCCATCTTGTTGAGTAGTGACGGTCAGAACCTGGTGACAGGAGGTGACAACGGTGTGGTGGAGGTGTGGCAGGCGTGTGACTTCAAACAGCTCTACATCTACCCAGGCTGCGATGCTGGCATCCGCGCCATGGACCTGTCACATGACCAGAGGTAAGGCATACACCACTACTGGACTGGGCCAGGGGTTCTCAACCCGTGGGTCGCGACCACTTTCGCCAATTTATTTTGGGGGGTCCCCAAATTATATAAAAAAAACAAAATAATAATTTAAAAAAAAAACTGAATGGCTGGGAAATGGAAATTGAGAGTTTACATAGTACATGCATAAACTTTCCTTAATGATTAGATCTGGTTTCAGTATTCATTTATGATATCTTTTCTAAGGTTGTTTTTGCAGTCAGTTTGTATTGGAGGTGGGGAGGGGAGGCAGGGCGGGGCGGGGGTCATAAACGCCCAAAACTTTGAGAACCCCAAGACCAAGCAACAGCCACTAGATAGTGCACTTTTACAACACCTCTGTGACATAAGGTTTGTTATTTGCTTGTCTGCAACATTTTAACACGATTCAGTTACTATGGCTAATATTTGGGGGGTGAAAAGTAATGGCCTACATCAATTCCACGATTTTAAAACCTGTATTTAATTTTTTATTATTATTTTGTTTTCCTATGTAGCCTTGTTTAGATCAATCACTGAGGATTTTACTTTGTGTGTGTGACCGCTACAATGTGATGCCACTGTTACCGCACATTTTATAATAATAATACTAATACAAAAACAATAAATATTAATCATAATAATAATAATAACAATAATAATGATGATGATAATAATAATAATGTGTCCTTGCAGGACTCTGATCACTGGCATGGCGTCGGGCAGCATCGTGGCGTTCAACATCGACTTCAACCGCTGGCACTACGAGCATCAGAACAGATACTGAGAGGTGTGGACAGACTGAGTGAGAGAGAGAGAGAGGAGAATGGACAGAAAGAAAGAGAGGAGGAGGAGAAGAGAAAGGATGCAATCCTACTGCTGCATATCTGGAAGGAGGACGAGGAGGAGGGGCTACAATGTCAACCAGGAAGTACCTACCACCAGTGAGGAAGAAGAAAGACGACTCTTCGGCTTGGGTTCGGGGAACCTGCAGCTGTCGATGCGACACCGAACCGGGAAGGAGAGCGGATTGCAAGCCAGCATCAGCAGAGAGACGTACTTCCTCCTCCACACACACACACACACACACACACACACACACACACACACACACACACACACACACACACACACACATAAACACATGCACACGCCACACACAAGTGTGTAGACCACAGGCACGCCAGTAAAATAACCCAAAGGGTTACACTCCTGCTACTGAAACCTGCTAATCAACTAACACCGTAAAAAAATCGTAATAATAATTGAAAGGAAATCCAAGCGTGGTGTTGGTGTTGAGGCTTGGAACCGAACAGCACCACATGTGACACAGGACTGGTACATCTGTTTAGCTGGTTCCGCGTTCTGCTTCTCACAGACATAAATAACTGAAGTTTGTTTTTTGTTTTTTTGGGGGGGTGATTTGTCTTTAATTTTCTTTTTTAGTTTGCTCTGATATCACCCTGTTGTGTTTTGTTTTGTTTAATTTTATTTTAATTAACCGCGGTGGAGGGCAAATACAAATGTTGACCGTTCACACTGGGGGTCTGTGAGGCTCTGGAAATGGACCAGCCACTCCCGCTCGCTCCGTTCCCTTCAATCCTAAATCCATACAGGTGCTATTTGGCTTTATTTAAAGAAAGAAATCCCCCCCTGAGGGTTATTATTCCTCCATTTTTAGTTTGAGCTTTAATTGTTTTGAATGTTTTATTTATTTCTGTCGGTTTTGGTTTTGCACACTCAGCGAGGGTGATATATGATTTTTTATTGTAAATAAGACTCTTGTTTCCTTTTGGAGTATACACACACTGGTCCTCTCACTACGCAGACCGTATCACCTTTTAAGTTATTAATGACTTGCCGTATGTAAAATATTGTGTAATAATTATAATAATGTTGACAAAGACTGATGGTTATGACTGCGGGTGGCAAGGGATGATTATGATAATGGTGATTATGATGATGATGATTGTCCTGGCGAGAAAATGTTGGTGAGGAGGATGTTGCCGCGCCAACTAGGATGAAAAACCCACGAGGCGAACATGATTTTCCTTTGTAGATTTTGGTGATTGTATTGTCAAATATGTACATAACAAGTCTTTGTTCAGACTCGGGAGAGAGAGACTCACATCGTACTGAACGCAAAACTGAAATAAACTCTTCACCTAATCCACATTTGTTGATTACTATAAAAAAACAAAGAAACAAAAAAAACTGAAAATAGAGAAAATCAATTCAATGTCCAAGGTTTGTTTTATTCGTTTCATTGTCATTATTATTCTATTTTTTATTTTATTTTTTTGTATTTGCACTTTGCACCAATCACATATCATTATTTATTAGGCTTGGGTTATTTCTAGTCGGCTGCCTTTTTTTTATTTTATTAGGGGACCATTTCTTCCCGACGGGATTATTTGTGCATTGAATATTTGTATTTAAAAAGCGTTGAGCCTCATGTGTGATTATTATAATTATTGTTATGA
The DNA here is from genome assembly GCF_963924005.1 of Protomyctophum bolini. Classification (NCBI taxonomy): domain Eukaryota; kingdom Metazoa; phylum Chordata; class Actinopteri; order Myctophiformes; family Myctophidae; genus Protomyctophum; species Protomyctophum bolini. The sequence continues at coordinate 12,872,269 of NC_137874.1, read as the reverse complement.
TTATTATTATTAAGTTGTACAACCTCACCGTTGTAAGCAATATCATAATTCTGTAGCTGATAGAGCCTGGGGAGAGGAGACGAGACGAGGAGACAAGGAGAGGAGACGAGGAGGAGACTAGGGGCTGAAATGTGAAACATAACTGTATGTGTGAAAAGCCATCTTTGATCAAACATGCACATACTCTTATCGACAGGTTCAACTTACGTACCGGTATCCAAAAAAAAAAAAAAAAGTTACATATTTTTGGATCTATGAAACCCTAAAAAAACGTACAAAAAATACTATTGTATTCCTGTTTTATTGCAAAGATGTAAAATATGACATGTGTGCGTTGGGAAAAAATGATAAGAAAAATAAAATATGCAAAGAATTTGATGACTTGGCTTGCATTTATTCTTATGTGTATCAAAAGTTTTAAAGTATCGTCTCTGTTGGGTGGGAAAAAATCAGACCCGTCTGAACTGTGTGTTCCAACCATTACTTGGAAGTATAACAAACCTGGGGTATCTGTAGATTTGCCATACTGATATTCGGAAGCCTGGGCCATTTGCATGAAGTGGCCTAAGAATAGCTGGCATTGATTGATTGATTGAAATATGTATTAACAGTTTGCAGAATTACAGTACATTTCAAGCACAACTCAATACAAAGACTGTTAACTGTGAGTGGACGAAACATTTAGAGACACTAAAGAGAGGGCTATAGCCCATATCGTACGGCATACTATGGCACGCCGTTTTTCATCATTTTTTAGTTTGAAATTGCGGAAATTGCGGAAACGGAAATTGCGGAATTGCGGAAACTGGTCTACGAATCTTGTAGACCAGACCCATTGCAAGATGCTGTACTCTGTCGTCGACTCGTCGACCCTAAGCCATTCCAGCCTGTCAAAGTGGGCAGGGGTGAGGGGGGTGAGGCCGCCAAGTAGGAGCCTGACCAGTTTGTTTTGGGAAGTCTGGAGTCTTGTTTTAAGGGCCTTTGAGGTGCTGTGGTAGCCTACCAAGAGGTGCATGCGTAGTCAAAGAAACCTTGTACGAGGGCTCCTGTTAGGGTCTTCATCTTCAAGGTGTTTTTGTTGACCAGTGAGGAGATCCTGTAAAGGACTTTTTTGATTACGTTGGTGGCCATTTTATCACCAGAAAGATTAGCCTCCAGGATGGAACCTAGGTAGGTAATTTCATCTTTTCGTGTGATAATATTGTCACCCACTCTAACCAAGAAGCCATCTGCCTTGCTGATCGAGATTACTATTTGATCCAAATATAATGGATTCAGGTGTGGAACCATGTGTAAAGATAGTTTGTTATCAGCGAACCAGGTGCAGATCATTCTACCGAGTTCAGAGCTGAGGGCCTTTTCAACGTGCAGTTTGTTCCTGGCATGACAGAGCAAAGCCAAACAACTTGCCAATTTTTTGTTCTGTTTTTGTGTTCTGGAGATATACATATATTATATATTAGGGAGTAGGGACCCACATTACTGTTCCTTGGAGTGGCTCGTTTTGTCTGTTCGATGCTGCTGTGTTTAGTTTACTACACACACTCTGATCTGATCCTAGATCTGTGGGCGTATCCACCTCACTCACACACACACACACACACACACACACACACACACGTGTAGGTGGTGTGACGTCACCACAGTCGCTTGCAAGTTGCAATGCATAGTGCATACTGAACCAACCAACACACATGAGAAGATCCAGGAATCGTTTGCGGAAACGTTAATGAGTACTCTTAACAACCTTCCTAGAAATTTACCGGAGTAAAAGTACAAACACTTGTTTTGATGCTAATCAATAAAAGCGTTAGAATATGGAGATAAGAGGTTTCTGCCCGACAGTGATGATTCGTACAGTGTTAGTGAGAATTTTAAAATAGGGATATAGATTAGCATTAGCCATTGCGGAGAATTTCCATCACATCTTAACCCGGTGGGTTTCCTGCTGAGTCGAGTCGAGACGAGCCAAACCTTAAAACTTCCAAATCTTCTACATGGATGATGGATTGAATCCCTGGACGGTGGACCGTCTGTCTGGTAGGAAAATAAATAAGTAGCACTGCAGCATTTATTCCAAAACTTACTGCCGTCAATTAAGCAACACTCGTATGAGTCACATGTCACATCAAAGATCAAACCACTTCCATTTCTGCGAGTGACATCAACATAGGACAAAGTAGCCTATAAATCCTGCTCTATGAATGAACTTGCTGAACATGCAGTGTTTATGAGAGCTCACCACCACTGCTAATCTAAAATCATGTACGCAGCATGACCAACAGCTGGCTCCTTTGATACTAAAGGAGATTCGGATGAGGAAAATGCTATTTTTTTTTTCACTTTTTTGTCAAAGGTAGGCTACTTTACTTGAGTGACTTCTACTCCACTACATCTCAGAGGCAAATATTACTTTTACAGACTCCACTACATTTATTTGACAGCTTTAGTTACTAGTTAATGCAGGTCTGCTGCAGGAGACTCTTGCAGGATCCGGCAGGAGTGTTGGCAGCCACACACAAGGTAAATAACTTTCCTTTTTGACCTTTAGTTTAAAATGGCTGCGGAATTCCACTGTTGAAATAAAGAAAGCCTACGACGAGGATGGGATTCGAACCCACGCGTGCAGAGCACAATGGATTAGCAGTCCATCGCCTTAACCACTCGGCCACCTCGTCTGAGTGTGCACACCTGGCGCCATCAGATGGTGTTACTGCGGTACTACAGTGCAGTGATTCTGGACCGAGAATACAATACAAACGTACTGTTAGCATTGGCCGTAGGATATGTTACTGTTAGGATCAGTTAGGAATCGTTAGGACTCTGTTTGCAGTCCAAATTCGCTGTACGGCATGAGATTACTGTACATACTGTATTCTGTAAACTCACTTGTGGGTTGTGGCACCAGAGAAGTGAGAGGTCCTCAGTAATTCACTAACAGATGGAATATTCCTCATTCTTTCAAGGACATATTTGGCTGTGACAGAACACATTTCTTGATCTGATAACACAGAATACAACAACTATAACATACCGGTAGTCATACATAGTTTATAGCCTACAAACTGTATATTATATAAGGTATAGTGTGCAGACTTTGCATGTTTGTTTTTGAGGGACTCTCTAGCGGCGCCCCTCCTATGCCCAGCTTTGTGTGCTGCCTATGTGTGTATGTGTACCATGAATGTGATAATTTGATTGGCTGAGCACGGAACGTTTGATGATAACAGCGCCCCTCACTTCACATGAGTGTGATTTACTATTATTATTATTATTATTATTTACAAAAGGACCAAATACACAAAATTAAACTCAGTTTAATACTTTATTATCAATCATAAGCTATCCCTGTCCCTGAGCATGTATACTGGCTAGTCTACAGTATAGACTGGGGTATTGTGGGCTCAACGCCCCGGTTATATAATTCTACACAGTCTTAATCTTGTTCTATGAAAAACAGTGCAACAATAAATTAAAAATATATAGTACCTGTGATTGTGCAAATCTACTCATATATTACAGGAGTTGCAACCTGACCAGTGACCCTATATAACTCTAACCTTAACCCTTACTAAGCACATAAGTATAACCCTTAACCTACACAGTATGCTTATTGCTTATCTAGCATGATTATAACCCTAACTTCAAACATGAGCCTTAATTACTCTACTGAAAATATGAAAACATTGAGCAGTAAATCCCCCCCCCCCCCCTGCTCGTAATGTCAAAAGATATAGGCTAGGGCTAGGCTATGGAATTTGTGTAAATATAACCTATACATGTTATGATGTAGCCGCACAGCCCCCTTTACTCCTTATCAGCATGTCAGTTATCACTTCAGGTGAGCATGAAGAACCTGAGTACAACTAATGGACACTTCAGAAGTTCAGACATTGTTGACACACACTGAGTCCACCGCTTGCAATTTATGTTGAACCTTTTTTAATTTGGGATGTGCCTTAAATATGCATTTGAATTTTAATTGAACTCTTCAGTTGTGCTCAACCGACTGTGCTTTAGAACAACATGGATTTGTGGTCATCTCTCCTGGTCACTGGTGGATCTACATTCTCTTTCAGGCTGGTGAACAGACTCATCGGGTGCCTGCCCACACCAGAGCCGGCCCGCAACAAAAGATGGAGGTGGTGCAACATCAGCACCTCTCTGGTTCACAGTGCCCTGACTGGAGCGTGGGCCGTTTCATGGTGCGTATGTATACAATTCACAGTGAAATCTAAATGTATAGAGCATACAAAAGTATGTAGGCAATGTGAGAAGCAGTTGTTGATGTCAGCAGTCAATGTCAGTAAAGGGTATACTGCTGTCCTGTGTTGCACTCAGGTTTACTATGCTTTTAGCAGGACTTTTGGCTTTGTGCAGTGCTTTAATTTGTTTCCACACACACAAATACACATAGACACAGATATTTACATTTTATAGCACAATTCTGCAGATATAATAAGGCAGCTGGTAATTAATTGATAATTGATCAATTATTGGTGACTACGGCAGCCAATGAAATGATAAGTTGCCACTACGAACCCGATAGCCCAGCCTGCATGCTTTCAGCAGCTGGTAAAAAACAGGGATGTGGGCAGGGAAACAAACCATCCTTCAAGTCTCTGAGCATCATGAAGGTACTGAAAGACCCATCCACTTCAGACATCAGCAACATGAAAATGACAAAAATAAATAATTGTCCGGGTGAAAAAATCACATGTGTTTAGTGTTCTAGGGTTAAATAAATAATTACCATAGTATTCTACCACGTACTGTTCAAATTTAAGCTAACAATAAGATAACATCTCTGTCTGTGCCATGGTCAACACTGTATACTCCCCCCTGTCAGGTGCAAAGGAGCAACACTCAGGCATGAAGGAAGTATGAGTTCAAGTCCGTTTCTCTCCCCAGGTTGGCGGAGGGTGTGTAGAGCCCAGGATCACATTAGATGATTGAAAAAAACACTGTATACGGAAACGGTGAGAGACGGCTTTGTTTTAGTCCAGATTTCCCCTCTCTGATGAATGCTTTCATTTCTCACTCCACATGCAGTTTCTACCTCCACCCTGAGATGGCCAAGGACCTGATCTCCACTCATTCACTGTTTTCCCACAGTCTGGTAGCGGTGTCTACAGGTGAGACTGAGAGCCATGCTGGTTACATCATGAAACAGTAACTTAAGAATTCCAGGTTTGACTAAAATCCACCAGTGGAACAGAACAGATTATTTATAGTGGAAATTTCACAAGTCACATGCTGTGTAACCGCCGTAACGGTATTAGTGTCTGTGTCATTTGCAGAAGGCGTAATCATCCAAACTGTCAATCACATTGTCAACCACTGAATGTTTGAGTTAAACACTGCCACATAACTCTGTGAGTACTAGAGCAGGTCACTGGAGGAAAGTTCACAAATTGTGTGTGTGTGTGTGTGTGTGTGTGTGTGTGTGTGTGTGTGTGTGTGTGTGTGTGTGTGTGTGTGTGTGAGACGGAGAGAGAGAGAGAGAGAGAGAGAGAGAGAGAGGGTGAGACGGTACCATCCAATAGTATGTCGGAACTAAAGCCTGTAACTTCCAATACGTATATGCACATGTGATTTCTCCTTCAGGTTATTTCATCCATGATTTCTTAGACCTGGCTTTCAACCAGTCTCTTAAAAAGTCTTGGGAGGTGATGCTTCATCACTCTATGGTAATTCTCTCTTTGTGTGTGTGTGCGTGTGTGTGTGTGTGTGTGGGGTGGGGGGGGGGGGGGTTGTTGGTTACTGTCACGGGTAACAAGACAACTCACCCCTTTTCCGTTTTCCTCTCGGAATTTTCCTCAGTGAGGGGTGGGAGAGGCTGGACAGCAGACGGCTGGACTTTGAATTTCTCTAACCATAAACTTTCACGACAGCAGACAGCCCAAGTACAAATATAATTCATGAAAAGATACTACAGTAAAGTCTGTTCACAGAAGTTGTAACGAGGTACCATTTGAGTGGGCAAAACCTTACATATACTAAATAATACTACATTTATTTATTTATAGGGTAAATATAAGTAAAATAATATAGCCTTTCCACAGGAGTATATTTTTATATTTTTCCAAAAAGAACACAAACAGCCAATTTCATATTACAAAGTTATCCCCCTCACTGGGGAAAATTCCGGGAGTAAAAACGGGCAAACACCGGGGTGAGTTGTCCAGTATTCCTGTCACATATCCTATTGATGTTGAACTAATTCAACCGAGTGACCCATGGGTAAATTCGTCCTCTGCATTTGATCCCTTCTAAGGGCGCTTTCACACCCAAAGTTCGCTTAGAAGGTCCGGATCAAGGACCAAGGACCAAATATTTGCATTTTGATTTTGGTCCGTTTGGTGTTCACACTGGACTTTGTAAAGCGTACCAAATATGTAAACAAATGACACGTGGACATGTTAAGCGAACCAAATAGTGAGGGAAAAAGAACATGAGGGGAAATCACTGTCTACAATTTTTGGGGCAACCTTCAGTCACACAGAGAGAGAAAAGAACAGCAACATGACAGCAACAACTTGCTATTGCATTCATTCTTATTAATTATTTTATTAGCCAAATAAGAGCAACAGATGAACAGGAGCAGGTGTTTGAACAATAATGTGCTTGCTCCTGATGCATACAATTCACGGAGACGTATACGTATAGCCTACAAGGTATCCCCGATAAAAATGACTTTTCTTCCATGTGTGCACCTTGACCCGATTAGATATATGTTATTTCTGCGCATCAAATCGGCGGGCATTTCCATGTCATCTTATGGTTTAAACTTGAAGGTGGTCAGTTAGTAGGTTATTGAGCTTCAAGTCAGAAAAGCTCCGCTGCAGCTAATTGAGTTGACCTAGTTTTACGTCTTTTGCTAAAGTGATGTAGGCCTAATCAATTAATCATTTGGGACCACCTGTGTATAGCTTATTTAACATTGGCTTTTTCTCTATACGTGCGGCCGTGCGCGACATGGATGATTTTAAATATTTCAAATTCTCTGTCCCTGCGTCTCTCCCATATGAATATATGGGTCTCTCCCCCTCATGTGCGCCCCCCCCCCCCCCCCCCACACACACACACACACACACACACACACACACACACACACACACAGACAGACAGACAGACAGAAAAAAGGAGGGGACACGAGTTGAAAGAGAAACTCTCGCATGAAGACTCATGCATCGCATGCTTTGTCATAACTTTGCGTGACGGCGGCGCATGCTTAAAATAAACAGATCTACAAGCTTACATCGTGTACCATATACCGTACACCGTGTCGATAATTATACATCTGTTATTTTTGCGCATGTGAACCTCGTACGCTGCCATTACATTTGCGCTGCGCCTCGACATGCGTCTACTATTAAAATAAAATCAGACTGTCAGCTGTCATATCAATAGTGATCCCCGTAAAAAATACATGCTTTTATAACTAATTATTAATGCAGCCTCACAACTGCCGAAGCCCGACAGCTATTTTGGCTATCGTACTGTATTTGGTCCTCTATAAAGTCCGAATGCATTCACACCAGTAACGAACCGCACCGTGGTTCGTTTGGAAGCGAACCGAGTCCGGCCTTTTTTAGCGGACCATGGTTCGTTTCTTTGATCCGCACCAGAGTTCGGATGCATGTTCACACCAACCGAACCAAAGGGGTAAGCGGACCATGGTTCGTTTTAAACGAACCAAACATGTCCGGTGTGAAAGCGCCCTATGTATTAGGAGAAGTTGGCAGCGCAGGGACCAACTCCAGTTATAAGGCTATAGTGCTTCAAGGTCAGTGGCACTGGCAGTGGCAGGAGTATGTTCCTATAGAATCATGTCTTTTGGTGTGGAAGCCAACCCATATGAACCGATATGAACTCATGGAGAACATACTAACTTTACACTAAAATATTGGGTTCAAAGTCAAACGATAGTTACGTATGTAACTACGGTTCTATGAGTCCCGAATGACCGCCAGAGGCGGTGCTTTAAGCATGAATATGTCCTTCGCGCATGCGTCGTCGAGTGTTGTATACAAACAAAGTCAATTTTGACCCCGTGATGACCCGAAGTAGTCTATATCTTCCGGCAGTCTGCAGGGGATCAGTCTCTACAGAATTTTCTCGCGCGAACACGAGGATTCTGAGTGACAGAGTGCCTCTGGCGGTCATTCGGGACTCATAGAACCGTAGTTACATACGTAACTATCGTTCTATTTCGTCCCTGCTGACCGCCAGAGGCGGTGCTTTAAGCATGAATGACTTATGCCAGCCAAGTCACGAGGGATCCTGATCACAAACCATAAGGAGTAGGCTTGGAGGAGTCTCGTAAGAGGACCACGTCCAGCGGGTGGGGAGTGGCAACACTCACCCAGAGGAACAGACAACTCGCTGTGATGCCCATGAGGCAGCGGCACAGATATATTCCAGGGGTACTTCCCTCGGGGCAGCCCATGATGTGGGGACGCTCCCGTTAAGAGTGGCACCTCACGCCAAATGGTAAGGTACGATCACTCGCCCCATAAACGTGGTTGATGGCATCCACAACAGTGTGGGGCGGGCGCTGTCTGGAGAGAGCGCTACCTTTGAAAGGGCCATCGTCACAACGGAACAGCCATTCTGACCGCCGAAAGCATTCGGCAGGTCTAACAAGCGGCTCTCAGGGCCCACACTGGGCGCAATAGTTCCCGCTCGTCCATCCACTCTCCTGGTGGAGGGTAAAAATATGCTAGCCGTATAGGCTGGTTGAGGTGTGTATGTGACAGCACCCTCAGGAGGAACACTGTTCGGCCACAGAGACACTCAGGCCGTCTGAGCTTTGCTTCGGACGCAAGTCACTAACAGACAGGACGTGCCGCTCACGGACACGCTTCGTTACAGCAATATTGATTCTAGCATATCAACATGATATTGCCCCTACTTATGCTTTTAGAGTAGGAGATCGGCCCTTGTCTAGGAGGGACTGCGGAACTCCAGACAGGTAGGCAGAGCAGCGCACTAGGTCTTTGCTCTGGCCTCAGTTGGAAATAGGTTCCATCGGTTATCGTACAGTAGCCTGATGGATGTCATGGATGTCACCCTTGAGTTCAGGGTGGCATGCCTAGCTGGTTCCACACAGCGGTTCAGGGCCGCCAGTGGCCAAACGCACAGTTGGGGGCGTTGAGCATTTGAATGCCGTATCCGACCGCCTCCCAGTTGGGGAGACCTCTGTCGGGGAGACGCCATGGCGTCCTCCGACTGGGTCTGTTCAGCAGAGGAGACCAAGTACTTCTTGGCTGGGGGGGGGGGGGGCAACCAGCAGTATGGTGTGACCCTCCTAAATAACTCTGAGGCGCTGGTCGTATCAGAGAGGCAGTGGCAAGGCATATGCAGTGCCTCTGGCAGTGCGCATTTAAAAGGATAGTGCCCTGTGGGCGGTGGTCTGCTTAGGGCCATGTGTGTCAGGAACGATGTAGGTCGTTCTGTTCATACTGGCTATGTGGCAGGACGCCTAAGAAGTCCAGCAGGCTGACAGCCATTTGTGGCGTTCAGGTTCTATGAAACCGTCGGACCCTTGCGTCCTGGCCCGGTGGGCTGGGTGTCTCCGTTAGGGAGAACCAGGGAGGTTAGTGAGGTCCAGGGTGAGGAGGTCCACCTCCGCTCTGCCGAGGTAGCCTCTGATTAGTGTTCACCACCACTGGATGGGGTACCGCTCCCCTCATGGAAGCTTTCGATGGGAGGGAGAGCCTACCATGTAGTCCCGCTCTCCACTCAGACAACTTGCCTATAGGCTGATCGGGCGGGGAGGCTGCCCAAGTCAGGGGGGGGTCCATAGACACCTACAGCAGCCAAGCAAACGTGGCCCTGCCCGATGACTTACGTGATACACGATCGAGGTGTTGCCCGAGCGTATGAGAATGTGCTCGCCTCTCCTGTACGGCAGGAAGTGCCGTAGAGCGGAGCACACCACTTGCCGCTCCAGCACATTGCCGTGTTCGGCCCAGTAGACTGGCACGAACTTCATAAACCTGTTGGGTCCCATCAGATTCAAGACATGTCGACACCCGTCTGTCTTGCGTCACAAGGAAGTATGTAGATCGGACTTCCCTTAGTGTGACAAAGGATATACAGCCTCTGTTGCGCCCTTGGGCAGGAGGACACATCACTCCTGGTCTGATAGTAGGGCTCTCGTCATGTTGCTGATAATAGCCATTTTGACCCGCCGGATATGGGGGGCTGGCGTCAGAAGGCGCTGCACAGCCCGGAAAGTCACAGTCAGGTCCCTGCGTGGGACGCCAGGGAACACGCTGGCCTCTAGTGTGGGCCGGCGGTGATACGTGAGCTCCGAGGGCAGTCAAGATGATTTCATCAATGTTGGAGCTCGGCCCTTTGGGAGGCGTGATGTGTCGTAGGCCTACAAGCTGCAGCCTGGTCTTCCCCACCTGGATGGTTCGCTCCGGTGCTTCTCGCCCCGGCTGAACCACCTAGTGCTCCTGGCTCCTCAGGGAGACTACGGAGAGTTGGCCTAGTCTCATCAGTCAAGCTTGACTGTGGAAACCCGGCTTGGCGACGGGCTAGAGATACGATGGACATACGATGGCCGTCCGTGCTCTGAGGACATGACGCCAATGCCTCCAGTGATACACCAAAGGTGGCTGAGCCAGTATTAACGTTGCCACTATTAGGTGTGAAAAGGAGGCCCCAGTGAGCAGGTTGCCTGTGCTCCTGTACTGGGGTCGAGGTCACCTAGCGTTCTGCCGCCGGGCCTCGTTGGAGAACACAATGAGGGATGCAGTGACAGGCTTGGTGGCTGGCATGTAACCCAGGCCAGCCCTTATCGCCTTGTGCGTTCTAATCTATTAAAGTGTCAAGTCGCAACGGGTTGTCTCAGGACACTTTTTCCAATCAGGGCAGGGCTGCCAGGATTTCACCATCGGTATAGAGATGGGAGAAGGCCCTGATCGTCCGCCCGGCAGGCCTGTAGCTGACTCAGGTACAGGCGTGTGGGACGGCGAAGACAGCAAGGCCGCGTCTGAAGAAGGCGCTTGGAGGAGCCGACTGCCTGCTTTACTATGCGTTCCACGGCTATGCGCATGAGCTGAGAAGTGGGAGGCTGGCTCTGATGCCTGGGAGGCACTGCCTTCTGCATCTTCCTCATAGTCATGGAAGTGCATAGCTTAAGCTGTCGGGGAGAGCACATCAACCTCGAGTCAGCTGTGGCATCAGAGAGGGAGGCGCTTCGGCACCCTCCGAGGTGCCTAGGTGTCATCCGAAGTGAGCATGGACCTCATGTGGGCCAACTCTGCAGATAGCTGAGCCCTCTCGGATCTGCTGTAGCCAGCGGTCAGACCTTTTCCTCCTGGCACACGGGGCAGGACCAAGGTCGGCTCACGGCTGAAGGAGAGCTTCAAAAGAGGTACAAAAGTGGGAGCTCTCCATTGTGGTGGCACCGGTTACTCTGGACCGGCCGGTGCGCACAAGTCCCACTAGCCCAGGGCGCGGACGCTGCTGGTTGCTAGGTGTTGGCCGTATGCTGGGGGGAGGAGGCGCGTACGCTGCCTGTACCAGCAGAGGCTTTCGAGGTACAAAAAGCGGGAACTCTCAGTTGTGGTGGCACTGGTTCCTTTGGACCGGCTGGTGCACACCAGTCCCAACTAGCCCAGGGCGCGGACGCTACTGGTTGCTAGGGGTGGAGCCGTATGCTGTAGGAAGGGAGCGCGGACGCTGCCTGTACCAGCAGAGGCTTTAACTTAGATCGGCATCTAATGACTTAATCAAAAAACTGAATGCTGCTATACCTGCCGCAGCATGCATTTACGTTTTATGCACATGCTCATTGTAGCACTTTGAGATTCAACCAGATGTAAAGTGCATCATAGAAACAGCACACAAACGTTGCTGTTAGATACTGTGCGACCTGCATGGTCGCGGTGGGGGAGGGGAGCTCGTACGCTACCTGTACCCCCGGCGGAGGCTTACTTATAAATTATGATAATAAAGTAGCCTCCAGTCAAGGTTTAGACGCTGCTATGTAGCAGCTGTAGTGTTCCTATGCGAACGCTTATCCCAGCACTATGACATTTATCCAAACTCCAAGTGCATTATTATTAGTGTGGTTGCCCTAAAAGGGCAACCAGACTATTGTAATTTATGTTTGCTAGTCCAGAGCGAAACAAAAGACACTTCCAATACACTAGTCAAGTGTGCACTACTACGCATTCATGCTGGGAGGAGGGAGCACTAACGCTGCCTACCCCAGCCAGAGGTTTGGTTAAATAAACCGACACAAGCTAGTTTTGGAGAAAAGGCTACAACCGATAGCTCCACCAATAGGGGCCTGCACCTGCCGAAGGAAGGGAGCGCGTACGCTGCCTGTATCAGCTGCAGCTAAGGAACAGAACAAGCTATACCCTGATAGCTGTTAATAAATGCTTGAGCTAACAAACATTAGTAGTAAGTAACATCAAGCTGGCCGTATGCTGGAGGAGCGGAGCGCATACGCTGCCTGCCCTGTACCAGCTGGGCCAACAAACAGTAAAGCAAGCTATACACAGATAGCTTTTTTTATCTTAGATAGTATAATAAGCGCTTGGGCTACAACTACAGGTAGCAGCGCCAGTTAGAGATCTATGCTGGAGACCAGCTGGGCTACCAAAAACAAGACAAGCTATAGCCTGTTCATAAACAGCTTTAGCTTTAAACTACTGGTAGCTGCTGTGAGCTACGCTGGCAGCAGCGCCAGATACCCTGTGCTGGGGACCAGCTGGGTTAATGGGACCTACAGGTGGACAAACCAAGTTGCACCCACTGTATATGCAAAAACTGTCAATGGAGCTTTGAGCTCCAGACATAATAATAATAAACTTTATTTATATAGCACATTTCCATACATAAAATGTAACTCAAAGTGCTTCACATTAAAATAAATAAATTAAAATAATACTGTATAATAATACATACTGGTAGCAGCTTCAGCTAGGCCCACTGCTGGGGGCCAGCTGGGTTAACAACCAGACAGGCTATGTACACCAATAGCTATTTAGCTACAGACTATACTGGTAGCAACATCAATACCCTGGGAGGACGCAGGTAGCTGCTCCTGTACCGGGCTAATAATAACAACAAGAATACAAGCTATTCGCAAAAGCAGTTAAGCTTGAATGCTGCCAATATTGGTATATGGCTTTGGCCAGCGGGGCTTGTCAACAGAAAATGCCGGTTAGCCTTAACTAACTTAAGTCATAAGTTATATGTCGACTGCTGAGAGTATGTAGCGACAATGCTTGCCATCAGCAGGGGCTAAACAAAGCTTTAAAGTAGCGTGTTTATCAAACGAAGGTAATATGATGACAGTGTTCTTATCCTTCGGCAAGTCTTACAGTCACTTATACCTCCCAATGTATGAATGAATGAACCATTGTAAAGCGCTTTGAGCACTTGGAAAAAACGCTATAATAATGCAATTATTTATTATTATTATAATAATAATAAGCGCTAGCGTTCACAGTCGAACAAAACTTGTATGCAGAGCAGGGAGGCGGCGCGAACGCAGCCTATACTCCCAAGAGGTTATGCCATGATAAAATATATCATATGATTTGAACGTCTGTTAGCGTTCGCAGTCGAACAAGCCTCGTCTGCAGGGCAGGGAGGCGGCGCAAACGCAGCCTATACTCAAGAGGTTATGCCATGATAAAATATATCATATCATTTGGACGTCTGTTTAGCGGGGATAGCACCACTTTAAACGATAACGTACCTTTTGTCCGAGGGGGGTTAGCCTTCCTTACCGGCGAGAGAGATTGGACGCTCCTGCGTCCACGTGAATCCGCGAAATAAACTCCATTCATCGAGGAGATAGAAAACCATAGTCGCAGTTCCTGGAGGGCGAACAAACGCTACTCCGACAGGCAGTCACGCCGTCACAGAACTACCGGCGACCAGGTACAGGCACCGTAGCTGCATATTGTATTGCATAGCAATACCTCGCAGCCCAGTGCAAATTTCTCACCACGACGCGCGAGAAAAATTAGAGACTGATCCCCTGCAGACTGCCGGAAGATATAGACTACTTCGGGTCATCACGGGGTCAAAATTGACTTTGTTTGTATACAACACTCGACGACGCATGCGCGAAGGACATATTCATGCTTAAAGCACCGCCTCTGGCGGTCAGCAGGGACGAAATAGAACCCAAGACCTTCTTGCTATGACACACCCAAACTGTGTTTTTCTGATATGGAATATCCATGATGTTTTGTGTATTTTTATGTACTGATGTGGGTCCCTTTGTCCCTCTCCCCTAAATTGCTGATTTAACATGAGAGTCAGTAAAATACTATCTTTTCCACCATAAAAAAACATGTAATCTCTAAGCATATCTCTTCACAGTTCAAGGTGAGCTGGGTAGTCATACACAAAAAAATTCTCTTTCAATGTGTAATGTGTTACATACTCTTTTTTTCAGGCCATCACCACTATAGGGCAGGCTACAAACTGGATTTTGGGATAAACAGGATCAAATAACAATAGTTTAAAACACCCAGTTTCTGGGATTTAACATCTACTCATATTAAACGCAAACAGTTCTATCTGAGATTCTGCATACATCTAAACAAATCCACAAGTGCTTGTGTGTGGCTGCGTGTGTGTGTGTATGTTTGCCTCCCTTGGTGTGCATTGATCCTGTTTTTCCTCATGTACCACATACTGTAGGTAATCTCCTGTTTCGGCCTGGCATTGACCTCTCGTCTCTATGTGGGATTTGCTGCGGTGTCTCTGCTGGTGGAGATCAACTCAATCTTCCTCCATGTTCGCCAGCTCCTGCTCCTAGCCGGTCAGAGAAACCGGCCACTGACCTGTGACACCGCAACAACCTCACCCTCACGCCCCTCCACGGCCTACCGACTCCTCAGCCTGCTCAACCTGGCAACGTAGGTCACTGTAGGTCGCCTATATCAGTGCATGTATTAACTTGAAGTGAACGCTAAACTTTGGTTGAGATTGAGACAGTCAAGATACGATGACGAGATGAGATATCTTGAGATAAGGTGAGGTGAAATAAGATGTTTTGGGTCGACTTGTTTTGGGGCTCAGGCATAGGGAAACCTAGGGGTTAGGAGTGGCTGTCTAGCAGAATCCATGTGTCCTGCTAAACTGCTAGTGTCATTGAGCAAGGCATCGGATTGGATCGCTGCTTGCTCACTAGTTGAAAGTCACTCTGGATGATCATCAGCTAAACGCCAATAATGTAACTGTCTCCATCTCAACCTCAGGTTCTTGATGTTTCGTGTGTGCACGTTGGGTTGGATGACCCGCTGGCTGGCCGCCCACGGCGAACATGTGCCACGCGTTGTCCTGACACTGGGGACTGTAGGTCTGAGCCTCATCACCACCATGAGCACGGTGCTGTTCTACAGGCTGCTCCGGGCTGATGTGTTCTGACACAAACAATGCTGGCATGGACCAGTAGAGGGAGCCAACAGTAGGCGTTTGTCACTGTACAAGGACCTTGTTCATTTAGCATTCACATTGATAGGTTTAAAACAGTGGTTCTTGACCAGTGGTTTACATATTGTGACCTGAATGATGTAATACTTACAATGAAGTCAAGAAACTATACATGAAATAAAATTATTCCTTTGTTAAGGAAAATTAGTGGTGTAGTGGTAACGGGTAACTGGAAGGACACAGATTATGCATCCTGTTGGAAGTGTTGTTGAATATTAACATCAGTGGTGAGTGACAGTTCTTTGTGAAACCAAATGTCTTTATAGAGCCCAAATGAGAATTTTCCTTCTTTCATTTTTATTTAAAAAACTCAGTACATACTCTCAGACATTTAGACTATTCTTCAGTTATGTGAAACAAAACAATGTAGTTATGTCTTCCAGGCCGATAGGCTGGGAGGCAGATTTTATGTAGACCCCTTCAAATCAGCCTCATGGTGGTGCTATATTAGGCCAGTTTATATCTTCGCCTATAACGAGGTCCCAAACCAAGCTGTGAAACTACATATCGTTTGTCTGTAATTACTTTCAATAATTGTGAGCAATGCCTGTATCATTCATGAGCGGTGTTCTGGTGTTCGTCAGTGTAATTATGAATTGGACAGTGATTGACTAAATACTTTATTAAGCAGAAATGTAAACGGCACAGTAAGACATTTAGGCAGTGCCGTCGCTACCGATACGTGCAATATGCACTGCGAGTAGGGCAACACACCGAGGGGGGCAACAAAATGTGCCAAAAAGTGCCAAGCCGACCCTCAAAATAACACATTTCTCTGCGGCTCCGCCGTGTAATAACGAGCAACCGTGTGTGCGTCGTCACAAACAGCGCAAATAGCCGATCTGAGGAATAGCAGCACTATTGTCGGTAGGGGGGGCAGCACAAATATCCTACAAGTAGAGCAACCAAATGGTCAGCTATGTCCCTGCATTTAGGCTAAAGGATAACACAAATAAATCCTGGGGACTTGTTTCCATTGTGGTCCTGTATTCAATTAATCAACAGAGCATCAAATATGAATTACACATTAATACAAATGTACAAACAAATATAAACAGCTATATATACACAAAGGAAAAAAAACGGCGGTAGTGTAAGACACCTCCTTTCAAAGGGAAATAAAACTAGCTCCCCTTGTGACCTTCTGGGATTCATTTATGTATTATTTTGAAGTAGTTAGACAGATATGAGGGCACTGTCTCTTTTGAATATCTTAAATACCATTCCCATTGTTACCCGTCCCTGAGCCATCCCAAACTAGCAACGTGTGTTGAATATACTGTAGGTGAGTCATGGGGTTTAGGCCGAGTAGTAGATGAATCCGTTTGTTTGGGGAGGTCTGAAGCTTTGTTTTTGGTGCCATTGAGTTGTTGAAGAACCAAGAGGTGCAAGCATAAACAAAATCACATTGAAGAGTGCTCTAGCTAAAGTCTTTAGTGCAATTTTGTTGACAAAAGTAGAGATCCTGCCCAATAATCTTGTTCTTGGAATAGAGATCGAGTGGCAGGAGAACACGATCTGTCCTGTGCTCTCTCTCATAGTACGGACACACCTTCAGGTGTTCAGACATGGATGGCACATCCTGGAAACCCCACCTGTCCACTGGGGAGAAGAGGGTGCTGAACTGCCATACCTGAGAAGATGCAGGTTTGAGTTAAAGAACATCAACAACAACATTAGAGCAGGAGAGAATGCGTTACATATAGGTGTTTGCAAGTTCGTACCCTACTCGGGGACCATGCAAGTCAGGAACCACACAAGGTGATAATGCCCCAAACCCGGTTATGTAATACCCATTGTATCGTAGGATCCAGGAGGTGGAAATATTTCAGAAACCCTACATTAGTTGCATAAAGTACTGACAGTTTGACTTACCTTTTGCTTCACCCTCCACTTGGCTCCACCGTGGGAGTAGGTCTTCTTCTCCCAGTGCAGCGTGACCATCCCTCTGTCCTGGAGCAGAGAGGAGCACACGTCCCTCATAAGGTGGGACACCAGAGCCAGCTGGGACAGGGACAGGCTGTCCAAGAAACTGGCCATGTGGCACAGCACCTCATAGGGCAGGGAGCTCAGAGAGTCCTGCCCTCCTCCTCCTGCCCTGCCAGCTCTCTTCCTCTGGGTGTTGGCGGGCTCTGTGGAGCTGCTGGGGTTCGCGGACCCCTCCTCTAGCAAGGCAGGTAGGACGGGACACAAGCTGTAACTGCTCAGCTCCTGGCTAAAAGCAGAAGCAGTGATGAGTCAAACAAAAAATTCGAATCTAAAAGTAAATCATGTTGTAGTGAATATATCCAACACATTCAGATGATAACAAAAGCCAATCATGAGTTAATACTCACATGTATTTAATGGTGGCCTTCTGTGTCAATGGCTGGAAGCGCCTCTGAGTGTAGGTGCATCCCAGGTAAGATAGGGGACATCTCTGCTCAAACCAGCCGTTCGCGCTCATTTGTATATCACTGTGCACATTTCTTGTTTTAATTGGGGAGGAGGAGGGGGGGGGGATAAAGACTTGATCAAAACCCTTGTTCAGAGCTTAATAATAAGGTCGACGTTGTACTATATAGCTAAAGTTGACAAGAATACAATTGTGCACTCCAGTTACTGCTCCCATAAGCAATGTATTTGGCAACATTTCTCCCTCAGACATTAGGGCAGATCTCCATTAGGCTCTGAGAAAGAAGGTCTGAGGAAGGCTTGAAACATACCAGTTAAATTGGGAGCAGTAACACTGGTGTGCAGACTTTTATTTTTTAAACGTTTGTGATTCAGCACCCAGCCTAGTAGATGTGAGATGTGCGTGTCGTTTAGCTGTTTAACAGGGTTTGTCTCATCTAAAAGTTGTAGCTACAATGACCACAAAAACAATATGTTAGAGAACCTGTTTCTGTTTCAAATCAACAAATAAGACAGCTGGGCGCAATAAGGTGAAATGAGTCAAATCATGTTTTTTAATAAGTGACAACAAGGACATCCACCTGTAGTGCTGGCCGTACTCTCGGCGCTGGAAGGCGTGTCCACAGAGGAAGGTGAAGGCGGAGGTGCCCTTGTTGTGTGCGCTGGTGACGCTCTCCACCTGCAGCTGGAGGTGCAGCTCCAGAGGCCTGCCCTCCGTCAGGTCGGCCAGAACCATGTTGTGTCGGAACGGGGCCGTCAGGAAGCTGTACGTCTGCGAGCCCTGATCGGACATGAAAGTGTCGCCGGATGAACCCTCTGCAATGAGGTGTCCACGCTGCTCCTTCTCCAGGCAGCACAGCAGAGATGCCTTGGGGACCAAATCAGACGCAATGCGGATTCATATTTAAAGAATAGTAAAGGAAAAACTGTGTTGGTAGGTGGTTTCTAGGGTGTTGCTCTGGTGTATTAGGCAGTCGTTAGGCTGTGCTGGGGTTGTATGGTATTGATTCAGCTCTATAGACTTCTGAGCCAGAACAAATTTCATGGGTCCATTAGGGTCTGTCATTTTGGACCCGTGAAGAGTTCTGAGGGCATTGCTAGGTTGAAACAGGTGGTTGCTAGGGTGTAGTAGGCATTATCAGGGCATTGGAATATGGCCAATATGGCCATACTGGCATACTAGACGTTGTGGTGTTCACCCGGACTGCACGCATGCAGGGTGGTGCAGACATGGCCTGGTAAACGACTCCCCCTGCTGGACTACGTGTCAGGGCCAACTCTATGGTCGGGGCATGGAAACTAGGGGCCGGGGGTAATATTTACTATTCGGGACGCAACTCGAACGCCGTCTCTATGGCCTTGAGCCACGTGAGGCGCCGTGCCGAGCGTTGCGAGATGTGTTATCACATTCTGGCTGTATTCTAAGCTTCTGATCACGAACATTCTCTTGATTAAGGGGTGATAACATTCGAAGCCGGTGGCATTGACACACAGACACAACTGTCAGCTATTCAAACCTAGACAGTAAATGACAACTTTCACCTGAACTTCCTCCCAAAAAGGCATATTCTCCAAGGGCACCCCTAGGTCGCTGGTGTCCACTCCAATGCTCGCTCTCTTGGCCCAAGGGTTGCGCCCGTTGCGGCCGTGGGAATTTCTGGCTTTGAAGCTGGTGGGAGCCCTGAATGTGCGAGAGGTGATGATCTTCATTGGCTCCACGTGCCCGCACCACACAAAACCCATTCTCTCTTCCTCTGTCGTGCTGGAGAAGGAGGTACATGCCTGTTTATCCATGCACGTTGATGTCCCAGCATTCTCGTCCCCTTCGGTGAGCACGCCGAGCCCCTCCCCTTCATCTTTGACCTCACTCTGACCGTTACCCCCGGCAGCAGCCATCTGACCAGCCTCCCTGCAGCCGCCCATCGCCGTGTTGAACATTTTCTCCCACCTGCTGTAATTCTGCAGTCCTTCAGCGCCCATTCCCTGACCCCTGGCCAGGGCCTCCCGCTCCTCCCGGGTGAGTTCTCTCTCTTGCTCCATCCCGGCGGCTGCCGCCGCAGCTGCTCTCGCCTCCGCCGCTCTTGCCTCCGCCGCTGCTCTCTCTACCCCTCTTACCCTCTCCGCCTCCTCCCACCTCGCCCTCCTCGCGTCCCTCTCCGCCAGCTCCTTCTCCAAGGCGGCCATCTTCTGCTCCTCTTTCTTCTTCCTCGTCTCCTCTGCCTTCCTCTCCCCCTCCAGGTCCTCCTCCAGTCTCTGGGTCAACTCCGGGAAGAGCTTCTTCAACTTCAGGGAGTGGAACAGTTGGTCTTGGTCTCTCAGGGACATGGCCAGGTCCAGACACTCCGCTCGGCATCTGCTGTCCTTCAGTAGGTTCTGGCGCAGCTCCGTGTTGGGGTGAGCATTGGCGTCCTCCGCTGGCCAGCGGTTCCACTCCATGGAGCAGCACACCACACTGGCGGGGCAGTCCCGGAGGTGAGCCGCCTGACAGGAGCGAGGCATGGTGAGTGGGCAGCCCGACTCGGCGTTGAGGCAGGGAACCCTGACGTTGGGGCAGAGCAGCATGTGCTCCTCCTCTTTACACAGGTGGTAGTGAGCCCCGCAGTGCAGGTGACATTGGGTCAGCACGCAGGACACAGAGATGTCCACCTTCTTCCTGCAATGCCGACTGTAGCAGCTCTCACAGTGAGAATGGAGCTGTGTCTTGGAGGCCCGCTGGTGATGGTGATGAGAGTAAAGTAGAGAAAGACAAGAGTCAAGACACTTCATTGCAGAAAAAGAGACAAGAGAGAAAAAGGTGTGTGTGTGTGTGTGTGTGTGTGTGTGTGTGTGTGTGTGTGTGTGTGTGTGTGTGTGTGTGTGTGTGTGTGTGTGTGTGTGTGTGTGTGTGTGTGTGTGTGTGTGTGTGTGTGTGTGTGTGTGTGTGTGTGTGTGTGTGTGTGTGTGTGTAGAAATTACCATTATACAGTACATGTTATGAGCTACTTCCTGTTAAGAAATTCCTTGCAGGTGATTCTTTTTCTAATAATAATAATAATACATTTGATTTATAACGCACTTTACATTTGAAACAAATCTCAAAGTGCTACAAGCAGAAATATTTAAAAGCAAAATAAGAATAAAAACAATTAAAACTTGCTGTGATCACCTAAACAGCTAAAAGGTTAAGCACACAGGGCATCTTAAAAGTCCAACTAGGCAAATGCTTTGCTAAAAAGGAAGGTCTTTAGTCCCTTTTTAAAAGCATCCACGGACTGTGGTGAGGAGCAGCTGAGCAGAAGGCCTGGCACCCCATGGTGAGGAGCAGCTGAGCAGAAGGCCTGGTACCCCATGGTGAGGAGCAGCTGAGCAGAAGGCCTGGTACCCCATGGTGAGGAGATAATATAAGTGTAAAGTGTTTGAGTTTGGAAGTGCTCGCCTTCGGTAAAGCAACGTCCTGCTGCCTCCTGCATTATGTGCAAATTCACAACAGGTGGGACGCAGGTCCATTGAGTGATATCCAACGAGCACTTCCAAACTACAACACTACAACACAAATATAGCTACTACTATATGTAGCCGACTAGCCTACCTTTTTCATTTCAAACTGTTATTTTTATAATCGAAAGGCACCTTCCTTTAAAGGCTACCTTCCTTTACATGATGACGAATAAGCACGGCAGCAAACAATACTAGACACTACTATGAAGGCTTTATACAAAAACGTTTGGGCGTTCATACTGTTCATTCATCATGTGGAAATTGGAATCATTCCCAAATACATATGTTGTTTAACTCACCATATCCACAGGGGTAGTGTCAGTATGTCACAGAAGTTAAGGTGTCCTATAGGATTAGAATGTTGACTAACGGGAAGGGTAAAAAAAAGATTTGTTGTTGAAATGATAAACTAGCTCACATTTTGATTGCAGTAAAGTAAGCACAGCGGGACAAAAGTCTTCCTCAGCTGCCAATGTGGACATGTACCTCCCCTCTAACTGGACAGGCTGGTTAAAATTAGATTAGCTGTGTGCATGCATGATGGGATGGCACCCCCCCCATCCCCTTCTCTCATTCTCTTTACTAGAGTAGTAGTCAGGTTACAGACCAAGATGCCACTCAGAATCACGGGGCCACATAAAACTTCAAGGCTGTGTTATTTCTACTACGGTATTTCTATTTTTTCCAAATCCGTTCTACTCAAACCAAAAGCATATGGAGACATTTGCATGAAATAAATAAAACATTGTGACCGAAAGTTATATTAGAAAACAATCCTGACTTAAAGTTGATTTACATACTTAGGCCGGGTTTCAAACTATAATGGAAACAGCCGGTAGAGGGCATCAGATGCACACACTATATTATTCCATTTCTGGGTTTGCTTTATAAACTCAATGCTTGAGAACTGTTACCCCTGACATGTGCTTGGCCAGTCAAAAGCGTATTGTTAAATGGGGCTGAAATAAGGGAAATGTACTGTTTTAAGTGACAGAGTCTGGTGGTAACCCAAACCATTTGACCAAACATGCAATGTTGCATTTCTCAGCTGGTACAGAGATCTATTTATAACACATTTGGTATTTTGAAGCGCATGTGAAGGAAGGCACAGCATACAAGTTGGTGGAACATGGTTCTTTCCTTTCCAATTGACGCACATATCGGTGGGAATTTTACAGCTATAACCAGTAGATTTGTCTTTTACTTATAGAGGAATATATATTCACAATGTGTGTTTGCCAGATTATTTTTCTTTGATTTATCCAGTGGGAGAGAATGAAACCCCAATCTTGCCTTCTTTCTTCAGGACACTGGAAAATAACATAAACAAACAACTTTGCTGAGGATGCATAGAAGAAGCCAGGTATGTCATTTGATTTAGCTTGTAGCATGTGTGTAGTACACAATTAGCCATGGTCAATTAGTGTTGTTCGTTTTGGACCATGGCTAGTAAGTTTAGTATACACAGTCACAGGCATGCAGGCCGTCTTATGTATGAAGCTCAGTTATCAGAGTTAAATTAACACTCCCGATTTTGCGTATTTGACGAGGTGAAAAGACCAGAATCAGAATGTAGCTGGAACTGATAAAGAAGTTTGGTAGGACTATCAGGACACCAGTTACCATAAAGTTTTGTATGATAATAGTGTCCCCTTCAGTCGTTGTAGTTGCTACAGTATAATATCTTAACCATCCTCCTATTAAACTATGAACATACCTGTAGGCACATTTTGAGACATTGGGCACCTGCTGGGCATGGGCTCGCAAAAGGGTCCGCCACACTGACTGGTAGGCTATAGGCTACAGTACACTGACTTGCAGCAGTAGTAGTACAATAACTACAATTACCTGTAAGGCAACAGTGCACATACACAATAATAATGTGTTAGTTATTCTCTGTCGTATGATGGTGTCAAGTCCTGGAATTAGTTGATCTACAAGTGTGCATCGTGTATGCAGTTGTTCAGCTGTTTTTGCCACACCGTGCCATTCTCGTATGATGTAATTAGGTGTAAGACATGATTAAACAGTCACTCACTGAAATTGTATGATGGTTTGTTTCTGGTATCATCTTCAAAGTGAATGTTTTTAGGCTATTCCTTCAGTTTTAGTAGGATTTATGGGGCTCTGTTATTGATATGAATGACTAAGCCCTTTCACAAGAAATGTATAAGCACAACAATTCATGCAAAGGCTCTAGACTACTTATAGGGCCCCCCTAAGCTCTTGGGCCATTAGGGCCGTTTAATAATCCACCACTGACTATTAGGAGCAGTGACTGCCATATGGCTCATTTAATACTCTAACTAATCAGACTCTGAGCTAGGTGTGACTACACATGTGCCTTCCCTGTAGCAGTGTCATTTGTATACTTTATTTGTACAGTTTCTACAGTTTCAGTATACCATGGCATGGCAAGCAGCATGACTTTATATGATAACTAGACCGGCGCCTATATGGAGTTGCAAACAACACTGGTATCAGCATTGAGCTTGTGAGACGGATCGTATATGGTGATATCTTTACCTGTCCTGCATGGCTCAAAACTATGGTATCATAACACTGTTGGTATCTGCAACATAAGACTGGATGTCCAAATATTTGTTTTTCAAGCCACAACAAGGAGCCAAATTCACACAAGAAGAACCTTTGTTTGCACCTCCAATACAGTCACATGACGTTAATTCACGTTTGCATATTTGCACGTACTAGGACTAGGACACTGTAGCTATAATATTCTTCGTTCTCTATCTCTTTGATGGCATTTCTGGGTGGTTCATTGAGGTGACTGAACAGTTTTGGGGTTAGGAATATACTTAACTTCTTCCTTCTGAACATATTCATTAGAGGGGCACAGATATTTTAGATTTTAGCAGTGAGCCCAGTGTCTCTGATGTCACTGGGCTCACTTCCTTCCTGGACTACAATTCCCATAATGCTTTGGTGCACTGCTCCTCCTTGTGGATAGGGGGAGGGCTGTCTAAAGGCTCATACATAGTCTGGATTTTCGGTGGTTAGGTGACCACCGAACTACAACATGACGTCACGAGCCGCGCTGAAGAGCAAACCACCGCCACCGCTCCAGCCCTTCTCTCTGTTTTTACTCACCACCGCTCAACGTTATTTCAGCTCCGGTGGTCAGCTCACCACCGGAGCGGTGGTCACCTCACCACTGAAAATCCAGACTATGAATAGGCCTTTACTGAGACAACATGTAGTACAGGAAGTAAGTGAGCCCAGTGTCTATGACATCAGAGACTCACTGCTAAAATCTAAAATATCTAAAACCACATATTACACACAGAAAGACCCCCAGGAAAGTGTTCTACATCTTCTAAACGTAATTAACATATATATATTTTTAAAAGGGTGAAGTTTTCCTTTAATAACCTGCTTTCAATACAACATTTTCCCCCTCTCCATCTCTGTCATTCTCTCTGGACTAACTCTCACGACCGTCAGAATCGGGCCTCCAAGACCCAACTCCATTCCCACTGTGAGAGCTGCTACAGTGTCCACTGCCGGCAGAAGGTGGAAATCTCTGTGTCCTGTGTACTGACCCAATGTCGCCTGCACTGCGGAACTCACTACCACCTGTGTAAAGAGGAGGAGCACATTCTGCTCTGCCCCAACGTCAGCGTTCCCTGCCTCAACGCTGAGTATGGCTGCCCCCACTCCATGCCCCGGTCTAAGCAGGCAGAGCACTTGGGCAGCTGCCCGGCCAGCGTGGTGTGCTGCTCCATGGAGTGGTTGCGCTGGCCCACGAACGACACTCATCCACACAACACCATAACCTTGCAGGATAATATTCTGAGGGAGAACGTAGGGCCGGCGGAGGCCCTGGACCTGGCTTTGGCCCTAGATGACCAGAGGGTCCTTTATGGCCGCCTGAGGATGAAGCCCCTGTACCCGGAGCAAATGGATGAGAACGATGACGATGAAGAGGAGAAGAGAAAGGAGGAGGCCAAGACAAAAGAGGAGGAGACGAGAAAGGAGGAGGAGAAGAGAAAGGAGGAAGAGATGATAAAGGAGGAGGAGAGGAGGAAGAAGACGCCATGTCAACAATTGAATCTTACCCTCAAAGGTAAAACTGCTAACAAAAGTGAATCACAATCACAATGTTTACAAGTATAAAGTCCTCAGTATACATTTACCAATTTCTACACTCTCACTTAACACTGAGGATTTTACTGTGTAAATATATGTAATACATACATAGATTGCACCAGCTTACCATAGTGCTGACAATGTACTTATATACTTTACGTATATCGAATTAGTGTTCAATTCGTCATTGTAGGGTTTATCCTCTATTGTCTGCTGCGTTGCACAACCTGCGAGTTGGGGCCCAAAACAGACACACAAGATGCTCTGATAGGGTTGTAGGCCAAGAGGAACGTTAATTCTGATGGAAATATTAATATAATGCTGTATAATAATTTTTAACAACCAGTTGATTACCATGGTTTTATTGTCTACTGTTACAGGCATGTCTTTACTAGTATTTCACTATGTGCCCTCATCCTTGGTCTGCAGCTGGCTCCGTGCAGCATCAGCATCAGCCTGTTGTCAGTACTGAGAACAGTGAGCGTGATGCAGGGAAAGAGCCAGATATAGGGGTTAACACCCCTTTATACACGTACAACCTGATGGAGAGGATGTTCAGCATGGATAGGGGCCAATGTGCCGCCGCTGAGGCCGCCCTTAAGGAAACGGAGGCAGCGAATGGAGGGGGAGAAGGGGGAAAGGATGCACAAGTAGAAGAGAGGAGAGAGGGTGAGGCGGATGCCGGAGGTGCCGCCGCGGCCACTGCCGGAGACGGCCACCAGCAGGACTCGCAGTCCTCTCCGTGGCATGAGGGGGTCCTGGAACGCCTGGAGCAGACGCTCTCTCCACAGGAGTACAACATGTACCTGGTGCACCATGGACGCATGCTGCTCCACTTTGGCCAGATTGAGGCCTGCACGCCCAGAGAGAAGGACTTTGTGTATGGAAGCCTGGAGCCTATCCCTGTCCAGACACTGCACAGTTTCAAGGTGTGTGTGTGTGTGTGTGTGTGTGTGTGTGTGTGTGTGTGTGTGTGTGTGTGTGTGTGTGTGTGTGTGTGTGTGTGTGTGTGTGTGTGTGTGTGTGTGTGTGTGTGTGTGTGTGTGTGTGTGTGTGTGTGTGTGTGTGTGTGTGTGTGTGTGTGTGTGTGTGTGTGTGTGTGTGTGTGTGTGTGTGTGTGTGTGTGTGTGTGTTGTCAAGTCCATGTTTCATGAAGAAGCATTCTATTTTGTTTTGCGTCATTCTATTCTGATTTATTTCATTCTCTATTGTCTAACTTGACATGATTCTGTCCTATTTTCCAACCAGTTGCCAACGGGCTACCGTCACAAAAACCGGGAACACATATATGGCAATTTACCGAAGCCTAAGACGGAGGAGAGGGGCGTGGATACGTCTGACCTGAAGGTGAAGGAAGACGACTGGTACAGTGACGAGGCGGAGACCACTCTGCTGGGATTCGCAGAGCTGGAGGCCCAGGGTCACGAGGTCAGGGAGACGTTGAATTATTATAGATTTGCCCTTCCAACGCATATGCTTGATTGGAGATGACATCATATGGGTCTATGAGGAAGCGGCCCTAAAAGAAAATAGACACTTTATGGCTTCCCTCTGAAAAAGAAAAGTGATTGTGATTGTAAAATAATTATTTTGATAATTTTGGTCTGGCAAATTATGAAAAGCTGTAAGCCGTACTATGTTGCAAACAACATAAATGCTGCCTCATAGATGTGACCGGTAAATAGCACACCTCATGCCACAGAAGGTGTTGTAAAAGTGCTCCCATATAGTGAGTTTAATACATTTCCACCAAGATATGGTTGGTCCACATCCACTGTGTGTAGTCTGTCTTTCTATTTCAGTATGTTCTTCTGTCTAGCACATGGTATTGTTTCTTGCAGATATCATATACCAGTATGTGTAACCCATAACCCATAACTTCTTTGCATGTTGTAAAACGGTAGCCTCTAGTGGCGGGATCTTGTCTATTGCCCTTTTAAGTAATTTCCCTGTTTGGTTATTCCATCCATGGCTTGCATAGTACTGGTGTCACGGTAGATGTATACATTTGATTCCTGTTCCAGGTTTGCATAGTAATCATTGATTATGGTGGCAGATCAGCGCGGAGAAAGGCATAGATTGTACGTACGTGGAACATGGCATCCAGACGCACCTGTTCCGCAAGGCACCGTTCAAACGGAGGACGACCCTGGGGGACGTGATGGCGGGCAGGCCACTGAGGCTCCGCCTCCAGCTGCATGCAGAGTGCATCAGCGCCAGAAACCACAGTGCCAACTCCGTCTTCACGTTCCGCTGTGGACAAAGCTTCCATCGCAGGGAGCTCCCCGCACACTTCAGGTGAACTGCACTGTACTAGCTCGCAATGCGGCAATGTGACACGTTATTACCTTGTAGATCTGCTGTTCTTTTCCGGAGTGACTCCATGATAGACTATCCTATATATCAACATATATGGGAGGGCCGGCGGGCGGGCGGACATGGCGACATCTCTATCACTGGGGATGATGTGCTGCTCAGTGCCTTGTACTGTTTCTGAATTCTCTACCATTTTCTCTGCATACAATTAACTTTTATACCACAAGAGGGAGTACATATTTGAGTGGCACTAGGCCCTCCTATGTCCAGCTTTTGGTGTCCACAAACATTAAATTCCAATTGACAATGAATGGAGAATTTTACATCATAGTGTCTGAGCTCTCTATAGTGTCTATTTTACGCCATGATGATGTACGATGATATGAGCGCCGCTCACTTTACACAGGTATTTCAATGTCACATAATGAGCAATTTATATGGCAATTTCAGAATAATTTGCCTAATTTCTGTAATGATAAAATGTGTCACATGCATGGTTCCCCTGCTTAATACCAGGGCAGTGCATTCAAATCGGCTGTTTCATGGGAATAAGCGAAGAACAGAAGTGTTTCTGATATTCTATACATTTATAATGTGTAGTTTTTACATTTCTCCCAATTCTCCATGACTCGAGATGAACAAAAAGGATAGTGGCTAATGATTTAGTAAAGTATCAAATGCACATACTTAAACATTTGATGCACACTCTAAAATACCTGTATTTTCCATGCACTTTCTGTCCAACTACACTGTACACTGTCACTCAAGTACTAAAGTACACTGTCTCTCTTTATTGTCCAGAAATGTACACAGTGAGATCCAGATGGGTCTCAATAGCTGGTTTGAGGAGAGATGTCCCCTGGCTTACCTGGGCTGCACATATAGTCAGAGGAGGTTCCAGCCTTCCACACACAAGGCCAACGTCACCTACAAGTGAGCACATACTGTTCAATTCTGACACTCAGCTATGCACCCTACCGTATGTGTAAATCAATTCAACCCTTGCCGTCATCATGTCTTTGAACTCCTCCAGCAAGGAGCTCAGATGCTTCAACCTGCGTCCCGTCCTCCCTGCTCTGCTAGAGCAGCAGGCGGAGGACCCCAGCAACTCCACAGAGCCCCCCAGCACCCAGAGGAAGAGAGCTGGCAGGGCAGGAGGAGGAGGAGGAGGGCAGGACTCTCTGAGCTCCCTGCCCTATGAGGTGCTGTGCCACATGGCCAGTTTCTTGGACAGCCTGTCCCTGTCCCAGCTGGCTCTGGTGTCCCACCTTATGAGGGACGTGTGCTCCTCTCTGCTCCAGGACAGAGGGATGGTCACGCTGCACTGGGAGAAGAAGACCTCCTCCCACGGTGGAGCCAAGTGGACGGCCAAACCGGTGAGGTTCCCTGTTTTCTCTTCATAAAGAGATAGGACAAAACCCTATGTTAATTTAGTCCTGAGAGTGTTAGAATGAACCTGTGTTGTGTAGGGTCAAATATTTTCCAGTAAAAGTACCAGTAGCACTAGACTGAAAAGGTAATATTACTTGTCTTGAAATCTAGTCTACTCTTGTAAAAGTACAAAAGTGACCGCTGTCTTTACTTTACCTCCTGATTCATTGTACCATAATAACAGCATGACAGTGGGCTACTCCTTTAATGTTAGTAAAGTGCCATACGTCACCAGAAATATACTGAGTGAAAGTATAATGACTGATTCTAGAATGTACAGGAAACAACTTCTCAATTACAGTAAAAAGAGTATTGCAATTAGTTCTTTTCCACATTTGACATTGTTGCAGTTTTAGCATAAATGGGTGTGTAGGCCTACCGTACCTGTAAATGGCCCAGTGATTTCCTATACACTCCTTTCCTCTCCTCAGGTATGGCAGTTCAGTTACCTTTTCTCCCAAGTGGATTCGTGGCATGTTACTGACCTCCATTCTATGTCGGCACACCTTAAAGCCTGTCCTTACAATGAAACCTGCCCTCGTACTGAGAAGATCTCTCTGACGGGCATGAAGAATCAGCAATCAGACGAGGAGCGACAGACCCTCGTCAAACAGTTCAGTGGAAGCAGACTGCAATTTTAATCACATGTATTGCCTGTACGGTGTCTGTATTTAACATAACAAATAGAACACACATTTAAAATCTATATAGGGTCAGTCAGAAATGGCACATAAACTCTGCACATGCAGTGCAACATAACCCCCAAAGCAATTGACACATTTAGGCATTTATGCCTTCTTCAGACATAATAAACATGGTTGCTATGGCAGTTTGGCTACATCGCAGTGTGCAAACTTTATTTCTCTTGTGTGTGTCTCTATTTAGAATGTTTTGTTAGTATTACTTTTATGTTAATCTAAGGGGGACTGCGGTAGGCTCAGCGGGCCAGTCAGACAGATATTTTGTGAAGCCACTAAGGAAATCGGGACATCCTGAAAGTTCATATAATGGCCTGTTGTGGCGCTGTCATTGGGCCCAAAAAAACCCCATATCCCCATAGAGGTCCATGTATTTGGGCCAAACTTCACAGTTTACAGTCTATATGAACGGGAGCCACCCCGTTCGAGTCAAAATAAAAACCAACTAAGAAGAAGGGGGGAAGTCCCGCTTCGTTGTCTGGGCCAGCCAATGGCCAGCTGGGCCAAAACGGATCTTGAAAGATGGCGATTTACAATACAAGGACTGACTGGCTTCATTTTACGTCCATATCAGACCCGGCGAACGCTTTGTCCATATTTTTTTTTACAGTCTATGGGTAGGCTACAGGTAGCTCTGTCCATGGTCCTGAAAATGTGTTCAAGGTACGTATAAGAATAATTTGAACAGAAATAATTACAGAAATATTTTTCTAGCCTTCCAGTTAATTTAAATTATATTCACTTACTCAGAAAAGATGAATTAATTCATTTAGTTTTTAAGTCTGCAGACTGATCTTATTTTAATGATAATGATTTAATGCTTTGGGGGCGAGCTATCCATGGGGCGAGCCGTCTTCACTTTTCGAAATTCCGGGGCAAGCCGTCTTCACTTTTCGCGGGGGCGAGTTGGCAAAGGGGCGAGATGACCTGTTACCCCTCCGAATGGATCTGACTCCGAGGCTTTGTTGCCAGGCAATGCATTTTCATGAATGCCATCATGCCAGGCTAGCATTCATGAAAATGTAGCCTATTTATGCTACTCTTAAGGCTACTCAGCTGATTGCCCCCAAAGCAAAGGTGTGTCGCGTCCTAAGGAGGGTGTCGCACTGTCGCTTGACAAAAAAGAACAGATCTACAAGCTAACAACGTGTTACACCGCGACTCGTTGATATCTTGTACATCTGTTCTTTTTTTGAGAAGCGACACCGCCTACCGGTGCCTTGCGGACAACAACCAACCAGAAGAATATAGAGAGAAGCTAAGAATGACTGCGGCTCTGCAACCGGATCGGTATACTGTACTATCACATCACATGCGAGCTAAGAAACCGAACCGGGCATTCATTGCACTGCGGCTGTTTTATCTCAGTGCTCTCTGCTATATCAAGGACAAATCAAACGGTTCAAACCCCGAGGACAGCATGGTAGAAAGATCTGCCGAAGCCATGAAAAACGCTCTGATCGCGGTCGAATATTAA
Source organism: Protomyctophum bolini (assembly GCF_963924005.1). NCBI lineage: Eukaryota > Metazoa > Chordata > Actinopteri > Myctophiformes > Myctophidae > Protomyctophum > Protomyctophum bolini. Next base: position 12,840,883 of record NC_137874.1, on the reverse strand, counting down.
GGTAGGCCACGCAGTTTTACATTTCACAAACTTATCAGTTATACTTATCACACGAACAATAAGCTGTGGAAAGGTAGGCTATTTGGGCAAAATTATGTGCCTTTATATTTCTTTGTGCATTCAAATAAAAACATGCTCAGCTGCCTTGCCTCCGTTCTATGAATGCGATAGATCATCATAAAAACTACTACAGTAAAAAATACTACTACTACTACTACTACTATACTGTAGGCCTACTACTACAGTACGCTACCACTCCCACACCTCTTCCTAGGTGTTGTGAAATGGCCATGGAGACCATGGTGACACTGATGGGGACTCTGGCAAGGCAGGGGCTGGATCAGCAGCTGTTTAGTGTGGAGAGGGGCATGACCTTCCTCCAGCAGCAACACCTGCTCATGCTCACTGGTCTGCATATGGAGATCTCACACCTGAAGACGCGCTGCCATGGTCAGTCTCTCACTCTCTCTGAATTTATTTATTTATTTGACGGGGACAAAGCTCATTAATCAACATGTCAGTTTTCACCTCAATGTAAATGGGCCAGAGTTAGCCAAAGCTAAATTTCATCTGTAGTCCCTGAGCAGGCTCTTTAAAAATGAATGATAAAAGAAAGACAATATAGTGTGCCAGCACACAACACCATGCGTTGATGCCATGTGTGCATAATGTGCACCCAACACTATATACAAAAACACAATACAATACAGTACAATACAGGAACACATCTCTAGTCATCTATTCATTCTATAGCTTACTATTCTATATAATATCGCTCTCCGTGTCTTTCATGTGATTATTATTTCTTCACTGTAGAACTTAGCTGTGAGCTGAACTCCAGGTTTTCTGATCAAAGCACTGCAGGTAAGACTTTCCCTTTTTTTTTAATCAAAGTGACAAAAAGCTGATCTTTGAGCGACACTAGCTGAGCTGAGTCATTTTGACTAGTATTCGTGCACCTCATGGAACTCAACTTAAGCAAAACTTCAGATCACTCAAAACAAACTGATCAGGTTACTACTAAACCTTACACCTAGTACTCACACATCAATCAATCAATCAATACATGTTGTGATACTACTATACTAGTAACCTTATTTGAAAATGTGTGTCTCTCTCTTTTTTTCTCTGCCTTGGTGTGTCACTCTGTCTGCACGTGCACACACGTGGCTCAGACGAGGAGGCGAGCAGGCTGTCCATGCGCTGTGAGGCAGCAGAGCGCCTGCTGTGGGAGCGGCAGGGCGCCGTGGCGGCCGTGCGGGGGGAGCTGCGTGCGGGCCGGGCGCGGTCGTCGGCGCTGGCCCGCAGCCTGAGGGAGGAGGAGCGCCACTTCCTGGATGAGCTCAAGCGGCGCAGCCACAGGATCACGTCCCTGAGCCGAGACCTCCAGCGCCAGACGACGGTGGCCGCGGCACTCTCCCAGGAGCTCCATGACACTCGCATCCAACTCTACGAGCAACGTTCGTTGCTCAGCGGCATGGAGGGGCCAAAGGGGAAGAAGGCCAAAGGAGAGACGGATGGAGGAGTGGAGGAGGAGGAGGAGGAGGAGGAGGAAGGCACTGACTCACGGCTTCTCTCCCTGCCGCCTCTGGCGTCTCCTGGGCAGCAGGAGGACAGGCATGTGAGGAGCGTTAGGGGGGAGAGGGTCCGGGCCTGCGTTCCGCAGGAGAGCGTGACCTCACCACAGAGGCCACGCACCATGCCCGACCCCGCCCTCTTCCTGTTTCCACTCCGGTACAGGCTCCTCCGCTGGAGGAGACAGGTCCAAGTGCGGGATCAGGAAGAGGAGGGGCTGCCGGAGGACGAGTGGGAGGACATAGACGAGGGCAGAGTCCCGAGGAGGGTGGACATGGGCGCCGGTGAGGGCGAGACGGCTCTGTGAGCCGACGGCATCCTCCTATTAGCTCCCACTGCCTTTTTGATCTATACTTCTATAGTGTTCTCAGGCATGGCTTTGTAAGACAGCAGAACAGAGAGGTGGGTGTTTCAGGTACACACTATACAGTAGTGGTAGTTACCTACAGTACACCGCACATTCCTCAGCGTTCCTTTACTGTAACAGAACACTGAGGATGTTACAGTGCAGTTGTTGATGGTAGCCTCAAATCACTGATATACTGAGCCAGAGGATATTTGATTAAGAGTTCACAGAAGCACAGATAGGTTTTTTTTGTGTTGCTGTAGTAAAAACCTTTGATTTAACACGGTTTTACACCTTTCTGCCCCTGTACTTTACATACTAGGTGGTAACCATGCCTCCGTGTGTGAGTGAGAAGTTCATATGCAGTACCGGTATGTTGTCCAAACTGCTTTCACACAGAACTAGCCTTATTTCAGGTATAAAACGTGACTCTAGGAAGTTTAAAGGGTGACATTTTTATGTATGATTTGCACTTTATTAAACTCATGCAATGTGCCTAGCAGTTGGCAAACGAAAGCAACTCCTGTCGTATTTTTCACGTGTTTAAGCCTTCAACACACTGTAAGAATGAGTTTTAAAGACATTGTGATTTGTGACAAACTATTACAACTACTGAATAGACGGAAAAAAAGGACTACCGTACCGTAGTCATTCAATTTCCAGTACATCAGATCAAGTTATTTTAATATCTCACTTGTTCATTGTTTGTAAATATATAGCACAATGTGTCTCAAACCGTGGTTCAAGAGATACAAGTACAAGTTCTCAGACACAGAATAACGTCCTGGCATTATGGTCAATGCAAAACTCAGCTCTCAATGTGAATCTAGTTGAGAAATACTGTATCTAGACCCCTGGTTCTCAAATTGGGGCCTCTACAAGCTCAGAACATGCCACGTGAGACACGTGGCATGCTGCTATTCGTGGAAGGTTTTTGAAAAATCCTGAAAAACAGAAACATTCAGAGGTCCTTGACATGAAACTTAGAACCAGTGTGATCCAAAAAGTCTGGTATCTGGTATCAGTGGAATTTCATATCAATGGCAGCCATTAGATGGCAGTAAAACCAAATCTACGGTTTGACTATGTGTTTGTCTTGGTTTGACTGTCAAGTTAACTGAAATAAAACCTACATAAAAGCAATCGATTTTTTTTTCACCATACAAAAACGGAAACAAATTAATCGACACATATTCTGTCCAAGTAGGGCAGAGCAGATCACTTATCAAACTCGAGAAGTACATAACGGATTAAGAAATTGCTTTTACTGGGGCTGCTGAAGTAATCCTGTTAACTGTTTGAAAAGCAAAAAGGCCTTCTGAATGTATAATGTAAATGTAACATGTAACTGATTCTATTGACTATGACCTTGTCAAGGTCCTCTCTGTCCTTGTACAACTTGTCCCCTCACAAAAAAAGTCCTCTAGGGGTGTTCCCACGTCTCACTGCCACTGCTCAGAATGCTAATGTCATGCTGCTGCAGTGCTGCCATGGCAACCGATGGCAGCTCCAGCTGAGAGACAGAGTTTGTAAGGGGGCGTAGCTGGTTATGGCCCCCTTGTCCCCTGTTACCATAGAGGACAAAATTAAGAGGTGCCAGACTTCTCCCATGGAGCTATTTATACACTGGAATCTCTCCCTCTCTCTGTCTCTCTCTGCACGTAAAACAAGGTAGATAGAGAGTGCACGCATACAGGAAGTTAATCACTGATGTTGGTGGTGAGGCTGCCCTCTTATGGAGCGACCCAAGTATTGACGACTGTGCGATTGTGTGGCTGTGTGTATGCTCAGAGAGAGACGGAGAGAGAGAGAGAGGCTGAATGCAAGGCCTAGCCCGGTAAGCTCAGTCGCAGGTCTCTCCTCAGCCCTCTTCACATGTTCAGCAACATCCATGTGAAGGGCAGAAAAGGAGACTCACTCACACACTTGTGTTATGTGGGGTGTCACAGCAGCGAGAGGGAGGGAGTCTCCTGCTCTGCAAGCAAACCTGGGAGAACTTAGCACTGTCATTTTGGCTGGATGAGGAAGAGGGGAACCTGAAGATGATGTACAGAACAGAACGCACCGTAACCACCACTCATCACGCCAGCTGGTAAGAGGCCTATTGGACCGTAACAATGATTTGTTGTGGCATTTTACTGTTTGGAATGTACCTATTGATTTCTGTGCCCCTCCATTTTGTGTTAATTTTTTGTCTGACTAAAGTGTTACCCAGTATGATCCTAAGTGTTCATGTAACTCTGAAAGGATAAACCATAACCATTGGGTCCATTTCTACACCGAGTTATATGAACGCTTGTGTCAGTTGTGTGGTATATCTTGAAAGGTTTTATGATTTTAATTTTGTATATACCATCAGGCTTTATGACGTCTAAGTTGTCACTGATTAAATCAGCCTGTGATACTTTTGTATATATCTGTCTTCTATTCTAAAACAGCATAACAAAGCTGTTACCCAGGATTCCCTAAATTCCAACATCATTCCAGAGTTCTTCTGTTGGAGTCCAGAATTCAAGGTATTCCATCTCCACTCTGTAAAGTGACACCACTGCAGTGCCCTTCTGCTTTTGAAAATGCTAAGGGACATCATTTTATGTGTACAGCTGTTTTGCAGACATACAGGCATTCATCATACATATATTCCTTGACGATGACAATAAGTGTCTCCCAACAGTGCGACTTTGTTCTTTTGTTTATTAAGCGTTGCATTCTCGTGTTACACACTTCTCTGTAGAATTTGTGTTGCTGTTCACCAAGGCGCCATGGGAAATGTGGTCCAATGCTGTCATGTCTTATCAAACTACATCAGACATAAAGATGCACCAGCGCAAGGGGACGCTGAGAGGTCCCCGCTGCTCTCCAGGGAGGGGAGCGAGTGTGACTCCTTCACCCCGCAGGATAACCTGGACGAGGAAGAAGAAGACGAGGATGATGACAGTGACCTGTCGACCGTCCCCGCCATGGTTACAAACCCCACCCTGGAGCAAGGGCGCTTCCTGTTCCCGGACATCATCCTGAGCAGCAGCTTTGGAGGCGAAATATCCGTGGTAGAGCCTGTGGTTTGCCTCCTGGTGTCCGAGGAGGAAGAGGTGGGGCAGGGAGAGAGAGGCCCAGAGAGCAGTGACAGGGGGAGGAAGAAGCTGTATACTGAGGTTGAGACCCGGACTGATGCAGGGACCCAGACTGTGGTGTGGGTACAGACGCAAACGCAACCCTGCCATGCAGAGGTGCAGACGCAAACAGAGCTGATGCCGACACACAGCAGCAGGGTGGCAGAGGCACACAAATGCACCGAAGTGAATACACAAACTAAGACAGAGATGATAAAAGAGACGGTTACAGAGCAGTTTGCAGGCTGTGAAATACAAAATCATGCTAATGTGCTCTTTGAGCTGCATCCGCGTGCAGACAAACAAACACCTGTTTTAAGCACAGAAATAGGCCCTCTTGCAGAGACTATGGCATTGACGGGAAAACAGACATGTATCCAATCACAGGTGCAAGTACCAGCGAAGGTTGGTGGACAGAGAGAGAGATACACTCTGATCTCAGGCGAAGTAGTCAAAGATGTGCATGTTGAACAGAGAGAGACTGGTATCCAAGCCAAAGTCATGGGCATTAAGTATATTAAAGACACATTTCTAAAGGAACACAGTCATGACCCAGTCGAAGAGGTGATCACTAATACCAAGCAGATTGTGCATGAGGAAACTACCACAATGGACCTGAACACTGCTAATAAAGGTAAACAGCACAGCACTTCTCATACACAGATTCATGTCAGAGGACTAGTACTGAACACTGGCTCGCCACAGCAGGCTGCTTTGATGCCAACCGAACACAATGCAGACGACATGGAACAGAACCCTGATCTGCTGGAAAAGGATACCAACGGATCACAGCAGAATATGGACCTGCCTGGACACAGCACTGGCAACGTCCAAATCACGGAATGTGTCGACAATGCGGCTCCCTGTGTGAACCAGACACAGCAGGAAACCCTCCAGGTGGCTGAGAAAGTTGAGGGAACTGTTGGACAGAGCGCCGTCTGGACACATGAGAATGTCCCTGGCGAGGACGATTATGTGGCCTCTGCAAAATTGGAAACGATTGTTCCGACCGCTGAGTGCACAGATCCGAAAGATGCAGGAGAAAGTGTTGATCGGGCACACCAGAGCAGTATCCAGAACGTTCAGAGCACTCTCATCACTGAACACAATGTTAATCAGACTCGTCAAAATCCCGTCCAGGCAGTTCATCACACGGGTGAGTTAAATGCGACTGCGGATCATCAGACGGATCTGGACATTGTACAGACGGTTCAGGAAGTTGTCCAGGCTGACCACCGCCCTGATCAGGCAGATCCAAACATTGTCCCGGCAGAAAAGAATGTTGATCAGATGAATGTGATTGTTGAGACGGCACATCCAGAACCAGACCAGAGCACGGCAGAACCCAAAACTGTTGACAACCTGGAAGAGACTGCCGTGCAAGATGCTGTGGAGCTGGAAGGGTCTGGGTCGCAGGTCAAAGAGAAGCAGCCACATGAGGCCAAACAAGTGACCTTATTTTTAGTGGACAGGCTCTTCCTGGCAACGCCACCCATCAAAGGTGCGTGGATTTGGCAGTTGGAACAGCCTTGTTTAATGAATTATAAATGGGGTTTATTCAATGTTTATTATATTTCTGTTGTCATTTCTGTTGACATTATTCAGTTTTATTATTTTTATTTGTCAACAGTGCCGCCAATAGAAAATGTGAAAACCTCTGCGGATTCTACTTCAAAGGAATTTGATGAAGACAAAGGGGAGGGGCTTAGCATCCAGGAAGTGGTCAATCTCCAGGAGGCAGTGCTTACCATCAGAATCCAGTCTCCTGGAACAGAAATGTTTGAGGTCCAGGTAGAAGCTACTTTTTATTTTGTGACAACAGTGACAACTGTCACTGTCAGTATAACTATTTCTGTCTTTTTACTTTTGTAGTTTGCTTTATACTGTACCTCCAGCCATCCTTCCCCGTGCCCAACCTTTTTTGGATCAGGGCCTACTTGAAAATCTTGCTTGCAGAACTACCCATCTGAGTGTTAAGTGGCCTGTGTTCTGGCTTGGATCAATGGAACTAACATAGAGCATACTACTTTAAGTTCCTATTTATTGGTATCACAATGAAAACGCATTTTAATGTCATTATCCACTTGTAATATCCTCCCACTGGTTGGGACCCAATGCTTTATGGGTTTATGCTATTCGATTTTCTCTCCCTCAGATTTCTGGCCAGATGCTAGTAGCAGAGCTCAACCAGGTGTTAATGGACCATGAGCTGACCTGCCACCGCACCTGCTTTTCTCTGCATCTGAGTGGCGCTGCGCTGGACAACCTCTCAGAGCTCCACTCTGTCCCGGGAATCCAGGACGAAGCGCTCATCAAGGTGGTGGAAGGTAACCACTTTAGCCTTTATAATATAGACCGTGGAACATGCACACAAGCAGCCAGAATGTACATTGCAGCTTTGCCTCTCAACACAGTATTATGATTTGTGTGGCTTTATTCACAAACTGTTCAGACTACAGACCAGTCCGATTTGTTTCTCAAATATGATATTAACCCATTCAGGCCTAAAAGAAAGTGACAATTTTTTGACAATTTTCTGAAAGATTTGAGGCAATTTTAACAATTTTTCAAAAATAGCAGACCTACAAGGGTTTATTCCAGACATATTACAGCAACATAATCTGCATTGGTCACCGATGTGATGTGTTCTGAGTTTATAGATCTGCTATTTCCAGTGAGCGACACCGTCATACGACATGGTCCATGAGGGTCCATCCATGAGCTACAGAGGGTCCAGACTGAGACACATCTTTAGAAAGCACATTTGAATCAAATTACAAACTACAGAGGAGTGTGGTTCAAATCGGAATAGCAAAAAAACATTTTCTTGTGTTTTTGGTTCAGACTTGATAAAACTTATTCCAATCTGGATAGGCAAAACAAACTGATTTTATCTGCCAGTCTGAACATAGCCATAGTAATAAATAGTTAACAATGTTCTAGGACTTGTCTTCCTCAGGTTTTAACAGACCACAACCATTTCTCTCTGCATCTGTATCTGCATGCCAAACACATCCCTCCTGCTGCCATTACAGAGACTTACACGGTGCGTGACGCCCGTCTTCATCTGAGACACGTGCGGGACCTTTTGAGGAGCCTGGACCCCACAGATGCCCATAACGGTGTCAATGGCAGTTCCCTGTCCTATCTCAGCATCTACACAGAGGGAGAGACAGGTAATAACATTATCAAATCTGTCTCATAGCGTCTAGTTAGCATCAGTCAGACTCACTACCATAGTCAGTACCATAGTCTGCACCATAGTCAGCCCCAGTCAGTACCATAGTCTGCACCATAGTCAGCCCCAGTCAGTACCATAGTCTGCACCATAGTCAGCCCCAGTCAGTACCATAGTCTGCACCATAGTCAGCCCCAGTCAGTACCATAGTCTGCACCATAGTCAGCCCCAGTCAGTACCATAGTCTGCACCAGAACCAGTCAGTACCATAGTCAGTACCAGTCTGCACCATAGTCAGTATCATAGTCAGTACCAGTCTGCACCATAGTCAGTCAGTACCATAGTCAGAACAGTGGCGTCCCTCAAAATCTCAAGGCCCTCCTGCAAGGAGGAGGGTGGAGGCCCTTTCACCACAGTATAGCCTCACGGAAGACTCACTTACCATCTTCTACGTTGTTTAATATTCCCCCCCTCTGCGCTTTGGAAAATATCCCATTCCGCATTGCTCTTCCCGTAAATCCATGCTCCAGACTGGGAGCAACAGAACAGATGAAAACATTGAAGCACATGGACCTCCCACAGACAATGGCAACGCTGGACATCGATGATGTCACTCCCCGGGCTGATCTTAATGTAAAATGGGTGGCCACTGGCCAACCAAGATCTATTGCAGAGTTAATTAGTTAGAGTTTTTGCTTTGGGCGAGTGAGACCCCCTGCTGCATCACTTGCGGAGCCTCCCGTACACCAGTGAGTCAGAACCATAGTCAGAACCAGTCAGTAGGCCTACCACAGTCAGTCAGTATTTATGTGATCGTTCAACCCTGTTTGTCCATGCAGATAAGGAAAGTGGGGGGAAGAGGCGAGCTTCAGAGAAGGAGACGGTTGATTGTAGCCCCCCTGAGTACATCCTCCCCGGATGCAAAGAGTGCCCCCTTACTCCACTGCAGCCAGTGAGAAACAGTTGGAAGGTAAAAGCATTTTCTTGTGATTCTATGTACTGTTACTGTATGGCAAAGAATATGACGTGACATCAAAGACATGAAAATCTTTTATCGAGGTACAATTGACCTGCATGAAACCCTATGTGGAACTTGGAATTCTCCCCTCAAACAGGTTGGTTCAAGGTGTTTATTGTCACCAATACAGCAGAATAGCAATAGGCCTTTCATCCTGTGCAACAGGCTGTTGCAGATGTTCTACCATCCTGTAATAGCCAGAATCCTCTTCTTTGTTATGGCATGCTTTGTCATTTTCTAAACAAGCTGTTGTGGAAATGTTATGGAATAATTATAGCTTTTACTGTAATACATTATTACATTTGCCTGCATGTCTAACCCTGATGACAGACGGACGGACAGACGAACGGACGGACGGACAGACGGACGGACGGACGAAACAAATCAGTCATGAATCATGAATGGTTACTTAAGACAGTGGAATCAAATGAAAATGTATGTTTGGTAGCCTTTGCAGTGCCTGCGAGTTCTCACTATGAGCAGCTGGAACCCTCCTCCAGGAAACAGGAAGATGCATGGGGACCTCATGTACATCAACGTTGTCACCATGGAGGACCGAGACCTTAACATTACATCCTCCTCGCGCGGTTTCTACCTCAACCAGTGAGTATCTGGGACACGTTGTGAACATAAAACAGTTTGTGTGACTATATGACTACTACAGCTAATCGGCTAATTCTAATTGAGAATTCACATTAAAGACTTCAAATATTTTGAATCCTCCACAACAACAATATACCCGTAAAGCTTATGAATCCATAGTGTTGGAGCTTAGTAGTATTTAAGGTGTCTAAACCAAGAAATCTACATGATTGCTTGACATGATGGCAAATTTGTCTTTTTCAAGCATGTGCTTTGCTAACGTTTGCAGGTCAACTGCCTTCACTTTTAACCCCAAGCCGGCATTGCCCAATAACCTTTGCCACTCGCTGGTGGAGCTGCTGAGTCAAGTTAGCCCTGCCTTCAGAAAAAACTACAGTGCCCTCCAGAAAAAGAGGTGAGCATGAGAAGAGATGTTTTTTTTTAACAAAGAAGCTACTTTATGAAATCAATAAGAATATCATCTTTATTACTTACATATAGTATTATTATTATTTACTTACCAGGTATTGAACAAAGACAATGTCCAAAGGCATTGGCACAGATAGAAAAAATATATATAATCCCCCATTCTGACCGTGTAACAGAAAAGCATTCTCTACCACTGGTTGCCATTAATCCAGGGTCCAGCGACATCCGTATGAGCGGATAGTCACGCCTTTCCAGGTGTATACCTGGACAGCCCCCCACGGAGACCATGTCCTGGACTGGGTGAGGGCGGAGGAGACGCACACCATCCGAATGGGCCAGGACGAGCACACATCTGGACAGGTGGTGGACACATCAAAGCATGTTCGGACAATAAGCACACACTCTAGAACTTTGTGAGAGACACACAAGGTGTAGCGGAAATCACAGGACAAAGTACTCGTGCACATACAAACAAAACACACAATGCCGTTTTCATATTAGATAATGCGATTATTGGGCAGTGGTAGTGATAATGTGTGTTGTGAGCCCAGAGTCGGGACTGGAACGAGGAACTGCAGTGCTGCAGGGAACTCCCCCGGAACACTGTCCAGGAGCGCCTACAGCGAGAGAGAAACATCTTCAAGGTGAGTGTCCTCGGCTAACCTTGTGTCACCAGGCTTTCTGCAGTGTCTGGTTTATATTCCAAATGAAATGAACCAGTCTGATCCAGTCTAGAACCCACCGTATCTCATTTGCACATATCCACTCTAGACACAAACCGGATCAGCAACCTGCAAAGAGAATACATTGATACCAGTTTTTAGTCCTCAAGATATCCTGATGAATATAGGGAACATGGAAGAGGCAGGAATCACCTCAACGATTTCCAGATTTTCTTGAATCTGTCAAGGGAAAGTGACTTAATCTGATCTAGAGTAAGTGTCATCACCACCAATTTATACTAAGGGAAAGGCACTAGACTTCCTAAAGCAATAAGAGACAACTACCCCCACTACACCTGCTCCCATAGGGTGAATCTGTTAATGTGTATATCTCCATTAGTTAAGTCAGTTTGCCTGGGGAAATAATAGTTGATATGTGATGCCTTTTTATACTGCTACTACATAGCACTTTGAAACCTGTTTGGTTAGAGTAAACAATCTCCATTCAGACCAACAGCGATTTTGTTGCTGCCGCAACACAAGGCGCCATGGCGGTTGTCGACGGTAACGTCATGGCGATAAACCCGGGAGAGGCGCCCCATATGCAGATGTTCATCTGGAACAGCATGTTCTTCAGCCTGGGCTTTGACATATCAGACCACTACCGCCCACTAGGGGGCAATGCTGCTGCCCACACAGCCGCCAACTGTGACCAAAGAGGGGTACAGGTATGCCATCTGCCACTCTTCCCCACTATTTCTTGTAATTTTAACACAAATAAATGTAATCAACAGTATTTTAACCTTTTCCCGTTGCAATATCAACTTTGTTTTTCCATTGCCAGAATGGTGGCATTTTTATCATGGCTTGCATTCTCTGGTACAGGCCTATGCAGCCGTCGACACAGAGGGGTTATACACACTCGGTACAGCAGTGGTGGATTACCGTGGTTACCGTGTTATTGCCCAGACTATAGTTGCTGGGATACTGGAGAAGAGCCAGGAGGAAAGTGTTGTCTATGGATCTAATGACCACGGAAAGACTGTCCTCACACACCCAAGGTAACACACACACACACACACACACTGTCACACACACACACACACACACACACACACACACACACACACACACACGCTCGCGCATTGTATTCTCATCATCGAGCAGCGAGCCCACCCACTATTGTTATCGTACATTTGTATTCCCGGGCCCGTTTTTCTGTTGAGCTGTGACGTCATGTGGGTCAACCAATTGGAAGACAGAGGGATGTCATGTGGGTCAATACATCATGTTCGAGTAGGGAGCTACTCGAGCAGACGAGCACACACTGTTTCTTCAGGAACAGTATTTTCTAGTTATTACTTGCGCAAGTAGAGTGCGCAAGTACTGTAATCGGCTGCGTATGTCGATCATAATTAATAACCAGTGTTGGGCAAGTAAAGCTACATGTAGCTGACCCAACACTTGTATGTATGTACGAATGGTGGTCCCTTATTGGCTGTTGATGGTGATGTAACTAAGGTACGTTTCAAGGTTGGGTCAATCACAGGTCTAAAGGATTTAGAACAGCAGTTGTAATAATAAGTAGGCCATGGATGCGCAAGTTGGCACCTCGACAGAGTGCATTTCTAGTTACTTAATTCTTCCGTAGCTCACTGGTTTAAATGTTGCATCCCGCGTGGTAGGCCTGGGTTTGAATCCTAAGAAGGACATTCAACTTATGGATTGCAGCTTTATCTACATTATTTAATTAATTTTCCATTCTTAACCTGACCCTCACCGCTGCATGCCTGAAGTTAACTTCCAACCTTGGTTCTGTAGGTTCATGGAACTGCTGGAGAAGACCAGCGGCCCATTGAGACTTCATCGTCACACAGTGCTCGACCACAGCGACAGGCCCGTGGAGCTTTACTCCTCCATAGATACCAAGGGCATTCTGGGTAATGATGGCCGGCATTACATCCTGGACCTTCTGCGGACCTTCCCCCGGGATCTCAACTTCCTGCTCCCAGGAGAGGAACAGGGGGAGGTGCCCACAGAGTGCCGGAGCTTTGGTTACCCACGGCAACATCGGCACAGCCTGGCTGGTCTGAGACCTGAGCTGATAGACGTCTTCGTTCAGCACAGGTCAGTGCTTAGCCAGGGAGATGGTATCAAGTGTACTACTTAAAGATGGAGTGCCGTGATTTATTTCCACCCTAAAACATGATCATCAGGTATTATTATTATTATAAAGAGGACGATGTTTTTCAAAAAAGTGTACAATATTTTGTTAAAGTGTCGTTTTTATGTGGACGCACACCAGTTCATTAAGTATGCCTGGTTTTCCTGGTGATGGGTGGTGATCCACCCACAGCTGTTGTTGAATGAGAAAGGGAGATGGGCTAGGGGAGGGGATATTGTGATGTCACTATATTGCTGTTTTTTTTCCATTGGCACGTTTGACTGTCAAGGTTTCAGCCTCCATGATAAAAACCCATATAAAAAGGGAAGCACACCAAGGGGTCTAATAATGAAGTACTGTGTCGCCTCATAAACACATGAAAAAACGGTAAAAAAATACATCAATCACGGCACTCCATCTTTAATATATAAATCATAGTCCATGTTTGGATCTAGATGAATGCAATTAACAACTTGGTATGATAGGAAACCAGCATTGGTGACCTCTAGGTCACCAGTTGGAATTTCCAGAATGGCAGTGAATAATGTGTGAGGGCGGAATTTGTGAGAAACAGCAACTGTATGAGGTGTCACTACATAAAGACCATTAACCAACAATTACACCAGTTGCCAACAGTAAGAAGAGTGTAGTTTTTCCCCGATCTTCAGCTCCTATGTGTGAATAACAATGTAATGATGCCATTGTGAACAAGGAAGTTGCTGGGTAACACGTGCTCACATTGAATGATTGACTACCAAAAAAGTTTTACTCTAAATATAATGTAAAAAGAACCACCGCTCATCCGCTGAAAAGACTTAAGAGAGGTGCTGGAGCCACAACGGGAACATGAGAAAAATAAAGGGGAAGCTCCGCACACTCAGATCTGCGCACAATCAATGTATTTATTTAGCAAGCTTTCGGTCTAGGCTTCTTCAGGCTTCTACTCTAAACATAATAAAAATGTTGTTGCTCACCTTTGTATAATTCAGGTATGAACTCTTCCTCAAGATGGTGCCTCAGGGGTTCAGACAACTGGCTGCCGCAGGTCCCGAGAGCCAGGAGGGGATCGGACAGTCAGAAGATATGGAGGCTGAAGATCTGGGGGTCAAAATACTGGGGGAGACTGACGATACAACTCCAGCCAATGTAGGTGGAGATACAGCTCCAGCCGGTGGAGATACAGCTCCAGCCAGTGTAGGTGAGTCATAGATGAGGACAGAGAGATGACCATCCTCAAGGCTTCATTTATACTGCATCACACAACTGTTGCCCTCCATCAGGCGGTTTAGAGTCCCTAAATATAAGAAAAACAGGCTAAAAAACTCTGTTCTGCTTTTAAACCAAAATCAGTAAACCAAGAGGATTAGTTCTATTGTTCTTGTTCCTGTCTGCCTCTGTGATTTGTGTCCTGTAATGTATCTTTTGTAATGTATTGTCTATGTCTTGTCTGTATCTTGAACGGTGACGTCATGGACGCAAAACTAAATTCAGTGCAAGCTGACAATAAAGTTGTATCGTATTGTATCGTTGCAGGCAGAATATTGCCCACCTATAAAGCTTGTAGATCGGCTATTCTCGTTGTGTGACGAAGTATAAATCAGGCTTAAATCTGAGTTCTGCAAACTAAAAAGAAACGAGTGACTGGTGATGTCTTGCTCTCTGCAGATGGTCAGATCAGAGAGATGATTATGAAAGCATGCAAAGCCACCGGCTCAGTGAGCGACTCCCACTTTGACATCCGCTTCAACCCTGATGTTTGCTGTGCAGGTGTCACCTCGTGCACGCATGCACAAACACACAGACACACAGCTGTGATACTCCCACAGACAAACCTCTGTCATACAAGCAATTAACATCCTCTTGCACACACACACACACACACACACACACACACACACACACACACACACACTTACGCATTATATCTTCTTTTGTGCAGTCCCTAACCTGACCTGATCTCCCCACACACATGCATTTATATACGTGCTATATTGCTCACGTGCATTAGCATGCAAAAGGTTTTCCTTCAACTTCCGTTTTCTGCGCTAGGTGTGCTTTTCCCATCCGAGTGTGCTGAGGACCTACAGAGACAGAAACAGCTGCTCTGGGATGCTGCAGCTTTCCTCCTGTCCAATCAGATTCCAGCAGTGGTAGGTCTTTCTGCAAAACAACATTCCACAGGATCCTTGTGTTTTGAAGGAGACAGTTGGAAAGACAAAAACAGTGTGACTATATAGTGTGTTCTTGCGTGCGTTCTTGATTGCTTGCGTGCGTGCGTGTGTGCGTGCGTTATAGCTGAGGGACTGTCTGGACCAGACAGTGGTGCCTATGGATGGGGCCACCCTGACCACAGCCTTGCATCAGCGGGGTGTGAGTGTACGGTACCTGGGCACACTTCTAGAGCTACTGGAGAGGTCAGAGGAAAAAGAGAGACTCAGTCACATAGAGGTAATTATCACTGTAGATAATCATTTGGGACCACGTAATTAATGTGATACAGACAGCGCCCTGCAGCGGTATCTTCTCGTCAAAGTATTCCTCTCCAAGTTACAATGAATACTGCTCCTGTGATTGTGTGTTGAGTCATGACCAATTAAACCCCAGTCTTCTTCTAGTAACTGCTGAAGTGTTCCCTCACAGAGAATTGCCATCAGTGAGTTGGTCATCCGGAGTGCAAAACACATCTTCAAGATCTATCTACAGGTGTGCTGCTTAAAAACTATCATCATCATAACCTTTATTTAAACTCCGAGTACAATGTAGGCTACATTTTCAATGTAGCCGAAATACAAAACACAAAATCAACAATATACATTAAATACAGCAGCAATATCAAATATATGAATTGGAAAACAGAAAGTGTTCAAAGCTAAAATAACTATAATAGATAGATGAGAATGTATTAAAACAGTTACATTGTTGAGTAAAAGTGCTAGAAATCATTTCCCTGAATTGACCTATAGGGAAGGCAGTGATCTGATTTGACCTGATTATTTTATTTAAGCCAAATTTGTATAACTTCATTGCATGCCACAATCAAGTATTGATCTACTGTACAAGCTCATAATGCTGTGGCTCATGAATGATGGACTCAAGCGGTACAGTTTCATTTGAATTGCCTTCATATTTATTACAGTAATGACTTTCCCTTTCCCTGCTATGGTCTACTGAAGCGTTTAGTTTTGTCTTCCTTCCTGTGACCCGGCAGGACGTGGAACCGGCAGCGTTCTCCGCCGCCGTCGGTCACTTCCTCAACTGCCTGCTAAGCTCCTCCTCCTCGTTTCCCGACTCCGGTTCAGACGAGCTGCTCTCCCGCCGCCGCGGCCGCCGCCGGCGGACCGGCAGCCACGGGAGCCGCGTCGCCATGCTGGCCGACAGCGTGTGGGCCAGACTGACCCCCGGTGACCTCTGGATTAGGATCAGGAAAGAGGCCGAGGATTACTACCACTACGCACTATGCAGGTGTTTGTGGGCGTGCGTGCAAATGAGATTGCATGTGAGATTTCCGTCTGGGGATCAATTGATGTGGAAAACTTGCCAGGCTATATTAGGATTATTAGCGCGTGCGTAAAGTTTGAGGTTGGGCATATGGTTGGGTCTGCGATTAGGGGTTAGGGAAGGATCAATAACTATTATTATTAATTATTTATTTTACCTTCTGTCTTCCCTTCTGTGTTTAGTGACAGTATAGATGACTTAATAGAGAAGTACAGTCTACAGAAGATTTCCCTACTACGAGAGATGACCATGAAAACAGGCATCCAGGTATTATAATCGGTCTCAAATTGATCAGTCAAATTGTTCTCTGATTTAGTCTCATTGACATTTTTCCAAATAGTCTCTCATTCCCTTACCCTAATCTTTCAACTGATCATGATCTGCATTAAGACATTCATTAAGCAATTAAAGCAAAGCAAATGTGACAGACAATAAAATGTACAATAATATTAATAAGAAGTTATCAAACAATAACACATTGAAATAATTCAGTGCTATGAGAAGGATTAGTTAATTCAAGTTAACGACAACATCTATTCAACTATGTCAGCTTCAGTTCATGGAATTGATTGATTGATTGATTGATTGGATTGATTAATTGATTGATTTGATTGACATCTTTATTGATCATGAAATAAGATCTTATGTCATATCTGTAACAAACATCTGATCCACCATAAATTCAACAGGATAACACAAAATGCTTACAGCTTGACATGTTTCCATTGCGGTTCTTTAGTATGAGGTGTGTATGATGATGACATGCAATGTGTTGCTTTTGGGTGCATGAGACGCATATAGTTCATGATGTGAGCAAGTCTGAGTGAATGTGTGGAGGCCATTTGAGCCTCCTGTTGCATTTATCACAGAATGTCAAATTAAAAGCAGTTGGAATTCATGTCTCTTGGTGCAGGTGCAGTTGAGGGAGTATGCGTTTGACTCTGTTTTGTCTCTTGGTGCAGGTGCAGTTGAGGGAGTATGCGTTTGACTCTGTTTTGTCTCTTGGTGCAGGTGCAGTTGAGGGAGTATGCGTTTGACTCTGTTTTGTCTCTTGGTGCAGGTGCAGTTGAGGGAGTATGCGTTTGACTCTCGTCACAGGCCAGTGTTTGCCGAGGAGGATGTAGTGAACATGTTCCCTGTGGTCAAACATCTCCGGCCGACATCGTCAGACGCCACGCGACTCATCCAGCAGGCCCAGGTCGCAGTACAGAAGGGTAGTACAGCACACAGACACACACACACTATGGGGTGTTTCAGTACAGAAGGGTAGTACAGCACACAGACACACACACACTATGGGGTGTTTCAGTACAGAAGGGTAGTACAGCACACACACTATGGGGTGTTTCAGTACAGAAGGGTAGTACAGCACACAGACACACACACTATGGGGTGTTTCTGTGGTTAACTACTAGATGGTGCGTCCCCATGTTCTCTTCCAGCTGGAGACTTGTGTTATATGTCCTTTCCTTTCTCTGTCCAACAGTAGGGGTCAGCAGTGAGTGGGATTATACTACACATGTGGGGAATTTGCATAATTACTAAATTGGGGTTATGTGGGGAATTTGCATAATTACTAAATTGGGGTTATGAAATAAAGTAGTCATAGGCTGTCATGTAAGCAACAAATACATAATGGGTATATAGGATATAGGATAGTACCAATATGACCTTTGTGCTACCCGTTGCCTTTTTTAGCTTATAAATAGGCTATATCTGTGGCTCTGCTTTTTGTGTTACTCACCTCCAAAGAACTTTTGTCTTTTCTTTTTGTGTCATCCAGGACTGCTCAAGGATGGCTATGACATGTTAAGCCAGGCCCTGACCCTGTTCAGCACTGTGTGCGGTGTCCTGCACGAGGACATGTGCATGTGCCTGCGCCTAATGGGCCGCATCAGTTACATCCTGGGAGAGTATTCGGACGTAAATACAATGCACAATTTTTTTATTATTTAAACATATGTTTATTGATTTTTCTTTACAACATAGTGTTTTCAAAGCAATTATTCACATATATTATTTTCCCATACACCCACATGGCAACACAAACACTAAACATTATCTTTGTGTGACACACATCTCGAGATCCACATGGAAACAACGTTGCTCCTGTGTGGATCTCAGATTTCTGACGATCTGGGACCCATTGACTTGATTATAAAATTAAAGTTGAATAATATCACACCCATGTGAAGTGAGGGGCGCTCTTATCATCGTACATCATTCATAAGTGTATATCATCTCATTCCGGCCAATCAGAATTTGTGACCTCCCTTTCGTCTTCAATGTTTGTGTTTACGCAATATTTGTGTTTACACAAACACTCAAAGATAGCCATTCATTTTCAATGGGATTTAATGTTTGTGTTGGGACAAACATTCAAAACTGGCCATTCATTATCAATGTCATTTGATGTTTGTGTTAGGACAATGTTTGTGTTTTACACACACCCTCAAACATGGACATAGACGCGCCCCTCAAAGAAAGTTTAAGTATAAAACACATGATATGCTTCCCCCCAGGCTTTGAGCCACCAGGAGAAGGTTGCGATGGTCAGTGAGCGAGACCAGGGCATTGACCACCCACAGACAACCCAAGACTATGTGAGTGTCCTTCACTTTTCTCGTGGACTCGCGTCTGTATTCCACTGTTCTTGGAGATCCAAGATATGTTTACATGAGTATCATAGATGTGTTTTCTGTTGATGGATTCATTTCAGACGTACCTGGCTCTGTACTGCTTTGCGGGTAGACAGCCCTCCACCTCCTTGCATCTGCTGTATCGTGCACGCTACCTTACCCTGCTTGTGAGTGGAGAGGACCACCCGCAGCTCGCGCTATTGGACGTAAGACCTCATCTGAGTGTTATGCAGTCAATTTTAAGGAGTTGCTATGTTACTAAATAGCACATTAAAAAGAGAGTACATTGTAATTGACCTATAGCTAAGCCCCTCCTCAAACTGCTATGGTCCAATTACAGCTAAGCATAACATGGGTTAGACAAACCTCTCCACCAATAGTTTTCCTATATGATAAAACATTGTTTTAAAAAGGAACACACATATTTTTCCAGTGCATATGGCAGGCCTTGTTGACAGATTTGGAAGAGATTTTGAAGGTCTGGTTCCAAAAATGAACCAGTATAAAATCCATGATATTTACATTGGAATGAATGAGCCCTGCTGGAAAGTGTCCAAGTGGGAGTGTCTAAGTGGTAGAGGGCGGGGCTTTGCTAAAGGTGAATTATGTGGCTGAGTCGCCTCTATAAAAGGTTATGTTTAATGCCACTTTCACCAGCTTATGGCAGAAAGCACGTAGAATAATAACAGTAAATACCCCTACAAACCTTTATTTTTGACAGACAATGAGATCCACAAATCCCTTTCATTGACCAGAATGTACTGTACACTTGTTATTATTAATAATAATATATGTATATCTCTGTTGTGCTTCACTCTTTAGAGCATGCTGGGTCTGGTGCTTCATGGCCTGATGGAATATGACCTGTCACTGAAGTTCCTTCAAAATGCCTTAACTCTAACCGCCAAATACCATGGTGCCAAATCAGTCAAACATGCGCACAGGTCAAATTAGTTTTGTTTTTGTTTTTAAATTTATCTCACCTGAACTTGCGTAAGCTGCAATCCATAAAACTCATGACGTACCCAGGACTTGAACCTGTTCCCAATCCCATGAGTGCTAACAAGTTATGGTCTGGGCCGTGGCTCAGCGGTCCAGGCACCTTGGCTGGTAATCCAGTCTGGCAGTGTGCCGCGGGTTCGACTACCGATCCCGATGGCCTTTACTGCATGTCACCCCCCCCCCATCTCTCTCCCCATTTCCTGTCAGCCTACTGTCTATCCCTCCATAAAAGATAATTACAAAAAGCATAAAAAACCCCATCAAAAAATATGGATTGGCAGCTTTTATGATTGTCATGAAATGTTTACTGTGATCCTTTCTTTCCTTTGTAGCTTTACTGTGATATTTACCAAATCTCTCTCTCTCTCTTCTCTCTCACTGTGTATTCCATACAGTCATCACCTGCTGGCCACTGTGTTTGAGAGCAAAGGAGAGTTCCGCTCAGCCCTGCAACAAGAAAAAGAGGCTTACTCAATATACAAGGACCGGGTAGGTGTTGGCGAAGATCGTACGGTAGGATGCTGATAGAACTGCGATCAGTGGAAGATGTTAAACAACATAACTTAAGCACACAATGTGTCAAACAAAAACTGAAATAGAATGGACAACATCTTATGGGGGAAATACAGTAGGCTACAATGAAATCCTCTGGTCCATTGGTTCCATTTGTTCACTCTGACTTACAAATGGTTAAATTAACACCCAGGATTTTACTGTGTAGGCTACTATATAATTATGGTCTTTGTTGTTGCCCACACAAAGGTGGGTGAGAGCCACGAGAGTACCAAAGAGAGCTCAGAGTACCTGAAGACACTCACTCAGCAGGCTGTGATCCTCCAGAAAGCCATCAACCACATCTACAGCAACACCTCCAGTGCCTGTATCCCTCCCCCAAAGGTGCATACACAGTACACAACACAACACATGCACACAACTCATATATGTACAGTACACTGAGTACAGTTCATCATATTACAAGTAAGGTGGGTGAAAAACTTTGTTGTGCAGGCTCATCATTGCAGTTAAAAAGGTAGAGAGAAGAGCATAACGCGCATAACATGACATTATTGTGAGTGCATAATAAATAAAAGTTCATGGGTGAATGTATCTACGAGTATAAATAAAATGAGAATCAGAACATGAATCAGTTCAGACTGTACATCAAACTTAGCTCTTGTTCAGCAGTCTAATTTCTGAGAAGTAAAAGCTGTTCAAGGGTCTGGTAGTACAGCTCCCGATGCTCCTGGAATGCTTGCCTGGCCGTGGGTGCGGCAGCGGCTTGAACAGGCTGTGGCTGGGGTGGTGAATATACTAATGTCCCTGATGATACTTTCCGCTTTAGCCACGCAGCGTCTCTCATGTATTTCCTTGAGGGGGGAAGCTCCCCTCCCACGATGCGCTGTGCTGTTCGCACCACTCTCTGCAGTGATCTGCGTTCCGCATGCAGAGGTGCTCGCTATATGGTGCTGCTGTACTCTGAGGATGCGTGGGCACACTCTGAACTTCTTCAGGTGGCAGGTAGCAATAGAGTCTCTGTTGGGCTTTTTTCACCACTTTTTCGGTGTGCGTGGCCCACTTCAGGTTCTTGGAGATGCGTATCCCCAAGAATTTAAAGTCACAGACCTGTACCACTGCAACGCCGTTGATGACGATAGGTGCGTGCTCTCTCTCCTGCTTCCTAAAGTCCACGATCAGCTCTTTGGACTGACGTTGAGAGCGAGGTGGTTTTCCTGACACCACTGTGCCAGTGTGCCAACCTCAGCTCTGTGGGCCGTCTCGTCATCATTTTCGATGAGGCCCATCAATGTAGTATCATCTGCATACTTAATGATGACGTTAGAGCCGTGTGTGGCCGTACAGTCATGTGTGTACAGGGAATAGAGCAGAGGGCTCAGCACATGGCCCCGGGGTGCTTCCCGTGTTGAGAGTCATGGGGTCCGATGTGATATATTATCTAACTATAATTCACTCAATGTCTGAATGAATGAATGTCTGTCTGTCTGAAACATTGTCGTAGCTCACGTGGCTGCACCAATCGCTCCGACTTTTCACACAGGCATTGACCATAATTTCACTTTCCATGGATTTTTTGGGTCATCATGACGCATCTCCCCATATAGGCCACGCCCATTTCAGGGTAGATTTAGGATAGATTTTCCGCCATTTTGACTTTTCTTCAAAGCACACTTTTTTCTCTTCCACCTACAGCTTTTGTGCAAATCTCACAAAAATCGGTCCACATGATCTCTGGACCTATATATCTGATTAAAACACCACAGGCAGAATGTTCGTAGTCCGTATCGTTCGGCTGTAATCGGCTTACAAAGTTAGTGGGGGGGGCCTGTTTCACACAAAATGACACAAATCATGAACGGAATATCTAATCCACCCCACATTTTATTCACATGTCGAGGGTGGTTCCATTTCATCCGTAGGGGGCGCCGTCAAAAACACGGTTTTTGGGTGATAGATCCTCACAGGGGTGACTTGACATTGTAATTGGCTAGCTAAATCAGTGGGAGGGCCCTACATTTCCCAAGGCGTCTGTGCCATCGATCCAACCACACTTGGCAAATTCTCCAGAATTGCACCTGCGACGGTGTTGTCGGACTAATGACTGTAGTAGGACTGTTGGTATGTCTAACCAACGTATGCACGGTTGCACCCCATGGGCAAGTGCCTCTGACACCAGACTGATTAAACCTCAAAATATATACAGTACATCAATAATATAGGATCTATTACATCGCTGTACCCACACTGTACATAATTTGGTGTTCATATATTTGAACGGGTAAGGACTAGTAATATGTAATTTAGGCTCTCTTTTTCTCCGACACGCACGCACGCACGCACGCACGCACACGCACACGCACACGCACACACACACACACACACACACACACACATTGATATTTTAGCCAGTGGCTTACAGTGATTGTATTTCTATTTATACAGTATGTACATAACAGGATTGTACAGCATATAAAGGCCTCTCTATTTCTCTCCAGTTTTCCACACCAAGCCTTCCCATGATTCTTCAGCAACTCAACCTGACCTGTGGAATCATTTTCATTCCTCTCAGGTAAACCCTTTTCTGTATTCATCCAGCAGATGCCTGCGCTCAGATGGCTCAGATGAACGCACGGCAGAAGGGTTAAGGGTCTTGTTTAGGGCCGCTTGCCGAACCGACAACCTTCCGACAGCTATGGACATGGACACCCACTAGAGACATGTATCTAGTATATATGTATATATCTGACTCACTCAAGTTCTTATCCTCCTAATAATACTGCGATGGCGTTTCAACATAAACATGAACCAAACATTGACTTCCTAAGTCAGGGGTAAATGATGATATATTTAAGACTTTTACTATGTGAATAATTGATGACTGCCACATGTACAGGATATTCTCTCCTCATCATTGTTATTTTCTGTCACTCACTATTTATTCTAGAGCAAAGGAATTAGGAGATCTGACGAGTGAGTTGAAGGGAAGGGGCACGGCTCAGGCTCTGGAAGTGGACGTGGAAAACCAACAAGCGCTAAAGGACTCGAGGTCTGCAGATGACTGACAGCATCACTGCATCTGAGCATCTGAGCTTCTGAGCTGCAGTTATACAACCTGCTTTGGTTGGCCATCCAATGAGCACTGACTATGAACAACAAAGTGACATACATTGAAGACAGGCATGCGATATCAGCTGATTAATATAATAATTAATGTAAATGATAGTTATACTAAAAATGGTCTTTTAATGGAAGATTAGGACATTTCCCTGCCTCCCATATACAGTAGGTGTTGAAGACAACCAGAGGCTTAAGTAGGGTAGGTGTAGAGAAGAGCGTGCTATATATTCTTGCACTCTATTGTCTCACTGTTGTGAACAGTGTGCAGTGCTCTCAAAAGGTTATACAACATTGCTTGTAAAGAGGGAATACCCCAGCACTGTGGCAGTGAGAGAAATGTATAGATCCATAGGCCTGCCGCCTGGTTATTGTATAACATTATGAATCATTGTGCAGAATGTGTTTGACCTACTATGTATGGAGAAAAATGGCAACAAGAACAAGGCTGCTCTGCAAACACTTTTGTTTTTATTGTAAACTGACATTCTTTGCTTTTGCAATTCCCTGTCATCCCTGGGATTTACTCTAAACCACTAAATGGAACTCACGATATGATGCATAAATATTCTAACTATGGGTATGAATCATGAGGGCAGATGATCTCTAAAGACTGAAGTTGTTTTTCTTATTTTTGTTTAGTAAGTATGTACTGTATGTAACTAAGTAACATTTACCAGGGGGAGGAATATTGATTATTAGGGCTAGGCAATATAGACAAAATCAATTATAGCCTATCAGCATATTTTTTTCATAGGCTACCTTGATTGATAATGATATTGTGATCTGTGATTTCACAGAATAATAAGGGGAGAGAGGAGGGTGGAGCTGAAAGGATTAATAAAATAAACAGAAAATGTAAAATTCAATAATGAATTGTATGAAGTGGCTTACGACTTTCACAAAATGTGAATGGTTGTCTTTGTTCCCTTATTCACTAGTAAATAAACACCACACCTTCAAAGTCAAACAACTAAAAAATATTTTAATTGTTTATATTGAAATATGCAAGTGCTGAACATAATGAATTTTGAACATGTTTAATTTAATGAACTAAATTAAGAAGGAATAAAAAATGTCACACCATTTCTAAATACATTTTTGCTTGCTCCACTGTCTATGCCTGTGTTCAATGTGATATCAGTCCAGCTTATGTACTGTATGTATAGGCTATCTTTTATCCTGTAACTTTAACGTATGTAACTCACATGTAGCATCATTATGAAGAACAGTAATACTGCATTTCTCGACAATGAAAAGCCACATACAAAACATCACAAATCCTACTGGATATGGGATAAAGGTATAGATTTGAATAGATGAGGTATCACAGCCACACCCAGCCTGTTTTTTAATCAAATGCACTCTCTGGGAGTGGTACTGTACTGGTTACTATTTTTTAGGGTAATTTAAGGATTCTGGCAGCCCACTGGACTTTACATTATTAGTATAACATATCATTATAGATTCCATAGCCTGCTGTGTACATATCCACGGATATCCCCAGCCGTCCATGCCTATTCCCACAGTATAGGCTGAGGAAGAAATGCCACTTGACAGTTTTCAAATCAGCCTCATGGTGGCGCTACAACAGGCCAAGTTGCGTCTCTCTCTCTCACACACACACACACACACACACACACACACACACACACACACACACACACACACACACACACACACACACACACACACACACACACACACATATATATAGCCTGCTACAGGCAGGCACCACTGTCTGATCCAGTTGTATATTATTGCTTTTGCAAATTCTTTAACTTTGGCAGTAGGCTACAGTAGTAGGCGGCGGCCTATTGTTTTTTTTTTACATGTTATAAATGTATTACTTTCATAATGCGTAATGCCAATATTCATACATTTCAATTTGCTTTCTGCATGTTGTTCAGTTCACTTACCGTTATTCCTCCTTTTAAAATGTGTACAGTCAGGAATGGAAGTTCTCAACCCTCGCAACTGTACGTGAACGCGGTACGCCGCGGCTTACGTAACTCACGCGCCTCGGCGTGCGCGTTCACGCCAGCCGCCGCCGTAGATTCATTGCAGTGAAGCAAAAGGGAGTAAAAATCTGACGGCGCCGGCTGCTGTGAAAAGTCCCATTTCCTCACCAAAAAGTGGATTTTCCCCCCAGCGCAGTGTTCTATCTAAACGGGACTATGACACACATCACTCATCAGAGGGTGAGTTTGACAGTGTTTTTCGAGGATTCGCTTGTTTTGTTGCGCTACTTGGGGAACAGTTGTATATTGTTGACGACGGTTCGCCTGCAGTCTCTCTGCGCCCTCCCGTTTCAAATCTCAAAATGGCGGAGAGAGGCCGTTAGCTTGGAGGCTAACTAGCATAGCAGCATTCACAGGAACATCGATCCACTGGCCGGGTGGCTGTCCACACAAGAACATGACCTTCTGGTTGTTTTAACGATGATACTACTATACTGTGATGGCCATGGATGTAGTCGAATGCATCTAGTTAATCTCACACTAACTTATTGGACGTTCCTGGAAATGTGGCTCCGTCTATTACTGGAAGTTGTACTGTAAAGACAAGCTAACATGACTAGCTAACAAGACAATGTTGGTGTGACAGCTCTGCTATCTTGTGCAAAAGCACACTTTGAATAAACCTAGCCTATCGTGAGGTCAACAGTGTCGCATTATTAGTTTTGAATTATAAGTGACAACAACCTCTCCGCAACTATTGTGGTAGGCTGTCACCGGGTTAGCTGCATTTGTAAACTGACGTCCTCCCAGAAAATATTCTCAGCTTCGAATTCAAACTTTGACTGCTCTTCTGTTCTACTGATGACATGGGTGTGGCAGGTTGGCATGGACTTCATGCGTGAGTTGGCTTTGATCTGGAGTGCACACGCAGTGACCATTATCATCCAATGTCAGGGTGCTCTCTTGTTTTCAGATGATCTCACCAGTCTTGAGTTAAAGGTGTGTACGTTGTGATGCTAAGCTAACGGTTTGTTAGCCTGCTCGAAAGGGCGTTGCTGAGTGAGGAGGATCTGCTGCAGCCTTGCCCTTGTGGACCAGTGAAGCTGCCCAACACGTCACATAGACCCATTTTATATTTGGACACTTGCAATTAGCCTGTAGAAGGGTCTCAGCGACCACTTTGACGTTTTTAGATTCGTTTTGGTCCACTTCATAAGCTCCCAAGTTTTGAGGAAGATAACCTGGTCAGCTAACCGGGCGGAGACTAGTCAAAGACCTCTCCGGCCTGCCGTTTTATGACTGGCAAACTAGCAATAGCAATAACAATGCTTTTTGTGACACGAAATGCATCTAGGAGACCCTGATTACGTAATATACACATGGTTAACTCAGTATCTGTTACTGATGAGTGATGATTTACATTTGCTGCTCTTAAACACCTACATGCAGGGTGTAGTGACAGGACTTGTTACTGTTGGTTTGCAGAAAGAATACTACACACTCCTCCGATTTCAGACATTCGACTTGTGTCTGTAACGAGGTACGGATCTGTATTCTGTAAAGATCCAGTCATTTAGCTGGAGACCCCCTGGAACCCCTTCAAGGACCCCTGGGGCCTGGATCCCACGTTGAGAACCACTGCTACAGAGGAGATTAAATGGTAAACATGGAACTGAAGATGAGACTGAAATGACAGAAAACATGTTGCATAAAGCACTATTTTGATATTTTAAAAATACATGCCTAGTCCGGTACGGCAAAGAAAGACTTCTGAACTGACATGTCCATTACAACCATCATAGTCAAATAACAGTGTTTTGAATTTGGACAGACTGTGCTAATATTAACCTTTTGGCTTCTTCTGGACGATACATGTTAGGCTACATGTGAAGACACTTTAACACCAGACTTTGCTTCGGTTCGGGGACAGCTCTGGATATGTGGTCTTTCCATGCCATTTGAAGTACTAGAGAGGTGCCCGTGGGGCCTCTACGGTGGTGCCCGTTGGGCACTGGCCTACTTGGAATGATGCAAGTTGGAAATGCATGCCCCACCCAGATATTATGTCTGTGTCCCTTTTATGCCCAACGTCAGAATAATATCAGATTGCTGTATGTCTTTCTGTGTCCCTTTTTAGTTCTATGTCAGCCCATGCCTAAATATGGAGCGTTGGGATGTCAGACTCAGAACAGGCCAGTGTATGGAGTTCTGTGTCAGGCATGCCCAAATATGGAGTGTTGTGAGGTCAGAAGAACAGGCCAGCTCCATATATGGACCCTGGGTCCAGAGCCCGGGCAGAGGCCTTTTTGGGGCGGTTCTGCACTGCACTCCCTGTGGTGGTGTGGAACGCATGTGTCGATTTTGAACTTGGTGGTGCATTTATAGTTAGATATTCCATTATGTGGGCCTGCAGGGTGTTGTTTTGTGAAGGAGGGACAACACCGAGCAGGATACAGAGGTTGAATGAGTGATTTCAGGAGCTTATATATATATATATATAAGCTATATCTTTTTCGAGTAACATTTTATATTTCAATCGTGATGGGATGAGAAATCACATCCGAACCTTGGATGTCTGATCAGCACAACGGACAGCGATGTACTTTTCGAGAAAAGAGCCAGACAAGATCCTAATCCTACAGTTGCAAGGCGTTGCCTAGCAACCGGCTCAGGGCTAAAAGTTTTTTAACTGTGCCGTTTCAGATCGATATAAAATGTATATACAGAAAACAGATGACTATTAAAACATTTATATATATACGTCAACAACAGACAATGTGACTTCCCATGTCCCACCTCCTGCACCGTGACTGTCTAGCTGCATGTTGCTGTATCTGGGCTCAGACATTTTAGAAACACCGTTTTAAAGAGGAAATATGTTCTTCTTATTTTGACATGAACAAAGCTAAAGATTGGGCCATAACTCGACTTATTAAATAGCCACGACACTCACACAACGGCATTAAAAGGATCCAGCATGGGCCTGGGGCCTGGGCTCAGTGATCCAGGCACCTTGGCCGGTAGGCCAAGTCTGGCAGTGTGCCGCGGGTTTGACTCCCGATCCCGACGGCCTTTACTCCATGTCACCCCCCCATTACCTGTCGGCCTACTGTCTGTCCCTCTATAAATAAATAAAAATATATACAGGCGAAAGCCACAAAAAAAACATATTAAAAAAAAACCATTCAGCATGTACCCGGTTGGACAATCAGAGGCAGTAACTAGGATGGGCTTGAATCTGTTGACACAAAACAGATTACAGATGGTCAAATTATACCTTGATTTTTCTGTAGGCAGTTTTATTGCCCTTTAATCATGGAGTTTCCCCCCAAATCTAGTTCAGTTTCATTCAGTGTTTTTTATATGCCTTTTTCAAAGATTATAATTTATTTCCCGGTTTATATCGGTTATCGCCATAACATAACAATTAATTATATCGGATATCCGGCAGAAATGTCATATTGTCCATCCCTATATCTCTATTTTGTGTTAATTAAATATTGTTTGTTGCCACAGGTTAAGGTTACGCATGTGCATGAATATCACGTGTTGTGCTAATTGTCCATCTATCTGCGCTGTTATGATAATGTTGAAGTGCCTAGATGGTAGGCTTGGCTACCTCTGTTTTTCTGTGACACTTACTGTATGTCATGACCACACTAGCAGATAATTGACGCATGGCCTTTCAGTCCTCTGTGTTCTCTCTCTGCAACCCAAACACTTGCATACACTGGGAATTAAATAAAGACTGAGCCCTATATACTTTGTTATACTACGAATAGACAAAATACTGAAAATAGCCACCCCTACAATCATTTCATATAATGCTTATTTCCATAGTTCTCTTGTCTATCCTGATTCACTGATGAATTGAAGGAGGCATTTTAAGAAGAAAAAGCAGGAGAGTGGGCAGAGGCATTCTGGCTGAAAATAATGAGCAGTGAGTGGATTCAGGAGATGGCACAGAGAGAATGTGTTTTCTGTGTCTAAAATAGCAGGCCTTAGGCTCTAGAGTTATCAAGCTAGTGGTTGCTATTATATTATGGCATGGAACAGAGCTGCCTACTGACCTCATCTAGACCATTTTGGACTGAGAGTCCACAAATGACTGGCCTTATTATAGTAATCTGTAATTCATCAGTTGCAGCACACTTATTGTTGTATTGGAAGAGGCATTATTTGCGCTAAGAGGCATTATTGTGGTTAAAGGGACACTTCACCCTTTTTGCAAAAAAATATATGTTAATGATGTTTAGAAGCTTTAGAACACTTTCCTGGGGGTATTTATGTGTGTAATATGTGGTTTTAGATATTTTAGATTGTAGCAGTGAGCCTGTTGTCTCTGATGTCATGGACACTGGGCTCACTTCCTTCCTGGACTACATGTTGTCTCTAGTAAGACAGCTCTCCCCCTATCCACAAGGAGGAGCAGTGCACCAAAGAATTATGGGAATTGTAGTCCAGGAAGGTAGTGAGACCAGTGTCCATGTCATCAGAGTCAACAGGCTCACTGCTACAATCTAAAATATCTAAAACCACATATTACACACATAAATACCCCCAGGAAAGTGTTCTAAAGCTTCTAAACGTCATTAACATATATTTTTTTGCAAAAAGGGTGTCCCTTTAATAGAGCACTAACGTCGTACGTTATTTCACATCCTACCCGGTTTGTGTCCCCCACCCCCCATAGACTTTTTTTCATATTGCCTGGCTGAAATAATAACTAATAATAATTACTTCTGCAAACCAGGGGACGAGCAAGTGACGTCAGGAGCCACCTCACACACACGCACACCGAGACAGGACCTTGGATTAAAAGTTGTGACACACCAAAGACTGAGTCTAATTTAATAATTCACAGAGTTATCAATTAAGCTTTTAGGAGTGATATGCTTGTCTCCTATCGTTCACTCATCCAGCATTGACTGGCCTCGTCTCCTTGATTGTGAGCAGGTTTACACAAGGTATCCATCTGTATATTCCCCCCCCCCCTTCTACCAGCTATGTGATCTTCAGGCCCTGGATTCCAGTAGTGATATTCTTTCTCTACTAGACCTGTCAGGTCATTCTTTGTCCTGCCTTAAGCTCTGTAGTGCTGTGGTTTTAAAAATTGGCACAAATGCTGCTGTTTCCGCAGGTTTTTATTCAGAGTAACCGGGCACAAGTGAAGGGGCTTAACCATGCCCTCCTTTCAGGACACACTCAGAATTTTAACCACTTAAGTCTTAAACCCTATTTAGTTGACCGGGATCCCCCAGGAGTCTATAGGCCCACCCCTTTTCCCCTTTACACCAAATCTCCTCGGCGGAAATAACAGAATTACAAGCTCACGTGTTGTGAGCTTGTTGATTGGCTATTTTCACAAAATCTTCGCATCAGAATAAGGGCACCAGCGGTAATGTGGTTAATCACCTCCATAGCAAGCGGGAAGGGAGCCACACAACATTTTCTACTGGTGCTCCACCAACCAGGTTTGTTTTGTTCCCCTGGAAATGGACTTATTTATTGAACACAGAACACACAGTCAAGGGAATAGTCTTGATTTGGAGCTACCCTAAAATCAGAATTCACATGCTTCTTCCTTCTTCTACGATCTCAGATGAGGTGCTCCGGGATAGAAGAATGCCTGTTGAGCAGATCTTTGTGAAGCATTTGTTTGTCAGTAATCGCGCCTTGTCAGAACATTAACTCTCGCTTGAAAATCACCCTGGGCCTAAATCATCTCACAGTGTCTTTGTTGTCTGTGTCAGTGGTTGAAAGATAAATGTGAATCGCTTGATTACACTGCTTTTCCTATCGTTTTGTACACATGGCAATATTTAGCTGTTGTGGGTTTTGTCCAATAATTATTTCCATGTCACATTAATCACATTATGGTTTGGTTTCATTTTCTTGCACCTGGCACCTCACATTGCCTGCACATAACAGTTTGGTTAAACCCAGGCCAGTACATGGTCTGGACTTTGGACCTTTTTTTCCTGTGTTTATGACCAGCTGATCATTGCTGATATCATTGGCTAATTGGCTAGTAGAGTATTTGATCCTGGAGGTTTGTCCTTTAAACATGAACGAAGGTTGATGTTTTGTCTTGACTCCTGTAAGTACCAGCCATGGCCCCATACCCTTGGCTTTTACTTGTTTGTTTTGTATGTTGCATGATCGCATCCACCCCCTCCCCTTTCTCTATCTACGAGTTTCTTCAAATATTTCTCACCGACTCACAGTTCTGGCAATCACTCAAGTGTTTCATGCAGGTGTAATAGCTAAGGCTCTGGCAGAATTACGTAAAGTGTAGAAAGTCTGTGTCTGATTGGGTTAGCCAGGGCTATTTCTGAGACTCTAGGAGTGCAGTCAGTGGACTTAGAAATCACACTTTCGCATGTCTGTCTTCAACCTTCAGGAAAGAAAGGACTAACTAAGGGTTTGTGATGGGCATGAATGTCTCTCCAGGAGTAGCGACTAGCTACTAGCCTTTTCATTTCAAAAAAGGCATTTGCATTTAATAATTTGCTTATTAGTAATAGTACTTATTTATTCTTATTGAAATGCTGTATGTTGAGTCAATGAGTTGCTGGCCTATGAAAGGACAACACCCTAAGGGCCGATTCATACTCCTATTTTAGAGCCAAATAAAAGTCTGTTCGGCTCTGTAGTGCCTACAATGTGACGTCATTTGAGGTTCGGGGGGGGAGGGGGGGGTCCTAAAGTCGCCTCTTCGGTGCTACTGAAAATTTCTGACGAGCCGAAATCATTTCGGCACTACAGCGCAGAAACAGCGGTAAAATAAGAGTATGAATCGTCCCTAACAGACGGTGAGCGAGACAAATGGACAAGTGCAGCTTCGTGTTGAATGCTCCTCTCCCCGTCTGGGTTTAATCCAATTAGCTCCCGGTCTCCCTGTGCACTCTCAGCGGTATGGAGGACTGGTGGGCTCTAACACTTGGACAAATGAAGACTTGTTTGTCTGGTCTAGCTACTATAAGCTGCTTAATACTGTTGTGGCCTCAGGTGCACGACAGTGTCCTAAAGCTCAGGAAATGGCCAACCAAATCACGCTAGGCAGCATCCTGGGCTTAATTAACTAATATGTTATACTGTCATATAAGCCAAATTAAAAATTGCAGCTAAACCAATACGGTGCCTTACTCTAGGATATTCTAGATCAATTTTCCCTTTACCATTACATACCGTTTTTAAGGCATAGCCATGTGTAATAATGCACGTGATCTGAATGCCAATATAACGTTCACACCTTCGGACAGTCGGAGCCAGCCCTATTTACCCCCTCACTACTGGTTGTCACACTAACTGATTGTCCCCGTCTCTCTTCTCTCTTCTCTCTCCCCGATAGATCATGGGCATCTCTGATTGATGAGTTCTTCCTCTACGGCTGAGCTGTGACTTTCCTCATAGTCCCACACCTGTCCTCTTTGGCAGCCGTTCGTCCAAACGGTCGGCGTGTGGCACCTTTCTGCCACCCCCGCTACCCTGTGAAGTTTCAGAACACGAGACGACGAGCAAGGGACCAAAGAACTCAAAGACCTCCCTGCCCCGTCAGCATCTCCTCCACCGCCCCCGGACCTTCATCTCCCCTCCACCTGGAGGTAGAGCAACTACAGGCACCATGGTGCTGTCGCAGAGACAACGAGATGAACTGTGAGTAGTAACGCCAGGGAGCCTTTGTGGACACAACTCCTAGCACACTGTTTCCCAAACAGTGCGTTGGGACCTATGTATGGGTATCTTTCAAAACAAGATTGAATAAGTTTAAACAAAAAAAGGACAACTTTTCATCAATTTAAAAACATATTTCATAGATAAAATGAAACAATCTAATTCAAAGGAACAGTAGGGAAAATAGCAGATCTATACCATTTCTCAACATGGAAATGATAAAAAATAATTATTTCAAATAATTGCGATTATGTAATAATTGTGATCGCCCTAAGCACAATATGACCTCTTATTTCTACGTCTAGATAGATGTAGTGCTCATAGCACTTTGACGTCTTTTACAAATGTGCACACGCATCACCTATTTGTTTGAGTTTAAATGGGCTTTCAAATCAAAACAGTTTGATTGTTGTTGTTGTTGAAATGTTCTTAATAGAAAGCATCCATGAGGAGGTTTGCACTAATGGCTGTGATAAAAGCACATTTCCTTTACCAGGAGGACGTGTGTGTGTGTGTGTGTGTGTGCTGTCAGAGAGAATGTGTGCAAGGAAGGATGTGTGCACAGTCTGTGCGGGCCTGTTGGGTGCTTGGTTGCATGGCGAGTTGTGAATATTTCATAACTCACACATGACGAGAGTAAAGATGAGAGGGGAGAAGAGATGAATGGAAGAAACTGACTGTCAGTTACATGCAAGGAGACGACCCTAGCCCTTAATCCATCCAGTGCAGACAGTAATGGCAGTGATTTCACCAGTTAGCTCTGGTTGGTACAGTAGGATGGCTGAGTGATGATGTTTGTGTATACATTACATTTCCTCTACACATTTTATTTACAGAAGTCTGACTTCTGAATAACACATTGTTAAACATACATGATCTACATATACAGAGAAGAGATGGTTTTGGTACCACTACAGAATTATTCATGTTCTCACACAGCCCTCATATGTAAATGTTCTTGTGCAGAGGTTAAAACTGAATTAGTTGATTATTGCCTTTTGATTTATGGAGCCATCATGTTTTCCCCCAACCATTTGTTACTAGACCAGACCTGTGCTTGGATCATGTGAATTCCTAGTCCCAGACAGCTCTTAATCTAAATTCTAACGTGTTCTGCCCCTCTCAAAAGACTCCCAGTAGCAAGATCATCCATGATTTAGGTTCAGGTCAAACTCAGTTTAGTTTAGTTAGACTGAATCTGCTGTTGTAAACTAGAGTATCTGTGTGTCTGTAGTGAATGCAGCCACCAGTTTCATTTCGTTTAAAATAAGTCCTGGCAGGTGAATGTAAACCACTAACTAGCCCAGGAGAAGGTCTATTTATGTCAGCTGTATGCATTACAAGAGAAATGAAGAAATTACATTGTATAATTGTTGCCAACAGTAGTAAACGTTCAATTTCAATCAGTAGTTCGGAATGCATACAAGTCCCACAGCCATGCCTTTTTCCAATAGTCACTCTAACCACGTCCTACTCATTAAGCTCTATAGACAGGAAATGACATTCATCAGCAGTCACTGTTGCCAAAGGTGACTTAATGCATAATGTTCTTGTGTGCTTGTTCATGCGTTTTACGCAGGACACATGATGGGTTACAACTTACAATACTTACAAATGATCTGCTTGCCAGTCAAAGGACACTGACGACACAGCCTAAACTTAGCACTGCTGCTCATGAAATATTCACCCTTCATTTCAGAAAGGAACTGAACCGCGCCTGCGTGGTCGAGACCTTTTTCAGGGCGTAATTGAGAGGTTCCCTACTTCCCTCTTTGTGGTGGGTTTCCATGGTAACTCAAACGGACCATCCCAGGGATTCAAACATTAGGGTCCCCTTTTCTTTGGCAGCTCACACACTTTTTCTGACATTGAAGGTGGAATTATGTAATTCCATCTGCCAGACAGGGTGGGGTTCTCTTTTCTGTTGAAGGCGGAGCTTTAATACATTTCTCTTGGCACTGCCACTGAATAAATGGAACACTCTGAGGACAATGTGTTGCATTTAGTTGTGAAGCCATAAGAAGTCACATGGCGACATGTTCATGCACAAACACACTATCGCCATTTTCAACATAATCTAAAATATTTATGAAGTGTCCCTGACAAAGACGATGAACTCCTAACGGCTCCAACCCGAGCGTGCATCTTTTGGCATCAATGGCTCATCCATTTGCACCGTAAAGCTGAGGAGTCGTCTTTGTGTCTCTTACAGGACGACCACCACTTTTCAACCTATGTTCATAACATAATTGGTCCTCATTAATGTTCATGATGCAAATTAAAAAACATCTTAAGGTCACCCAGCGGTATTGCAGCTGTTTTACTCTAAACGGACATAAATAGGGATTGAGGGTTAGGGACATACTTGCATAGAGATACACACGACCAGTTATTGGCCAGTAGACGGTTTTTTTTGCTGTTTTTAGTGAGGACCAAATGTATGAATATAGAGGTTGAATAGTGGTAAAGTTGTCCTTTAAACTCTGCTGGAGTTGTGCGAAAAGTCAGTGAGAAAAGTTTAGGATACAATCAGTGAAAAAAGTTTGTTGTTGGGATAAAATCAGTGAATGTGAAAATGAAAACTACACTACAACCTTTACTCTTTTTTTTGTGTAGCTGCTACCATCGGTGACCTTGTTCACTATCTTAATCTTGAGAAATATGATTTAGGCCATATAATACCATAGACTGTATCGGTGAGCACTGAATGGCCGAATCAGACAGATCAGTTTGAGTGGTGCAACCACTCCTATAGACAGCTTTGTGTGTCCCTTGCTGTGTCTGTCCGTCTGAGCATGGAAATAGCGTTTGGTTGGTTTTCACCACCAAGTGTCACTGTTGTGCAGTCACACACAGTCACACACACATATTAACTGTATATACTGTATGATGATTTCGGGTGTGACAGTACAGTAGAGGGACCCCCTGTGGACCTACACACGGTAACTCTGTCATTTCTCAACCTTTTTGGACGCGGGGCAGCTTGCCGGAACTG
The DNA here is from genome assembly GCF_963924005.1 of Protomyctophum bolini. Lineage (NCBI taxonomy): Eukaryota > Metazoa > Chordata > Actinopteri > Myctophiformes > Myctophidae > Protomyctophum > Protomyctophum bolini. The sequence continues at coordinate 12,804,417 of NC_137874.1, read as the reverse complement.
GGCCAGGCACCTGGGTGCGTTCCTGGGGGTCTGGATGTTCCAGGGAACCCTGGGGACCCTCACACGGTAACTCTGTCATTTCTCGACCGTTTCGGTCGTGGGCCGGCTTGGCGGAACCGGGCTGGCACCCTGGGCGCATTCCTGTGGGTCTGGAACTTCCGGGGACCCCCACACGGAGTTGCACCACTCACTTCACACGGGTGTGATTTTTATTAATTTTAATTTATCATTTTGTCTTTTCCCAGAAACCGAGCTATAGCAGATTACCTCCGTTCCAATGGATACGAAGAGGCATACTCCACCTTCAAGAAAGAGGCAGAGATAGATATGGTAAGAACAAACACAGGGAAAACCGCCAAAGTCATACATGTATAAGAACTTGGTTCCAACTTCCTACATTTGGAAAAGTACATATCGTGGCTGGTTTGACATTTACATACGAAATGGGAAATGCTGTATGTGGCAAATCCTTCAACATTTCCAACATGGGAGAGGCAGCGGTAACTAGGAATTAAGCTCTGATGGCAGAGCTACTGTGGCTCCTGAAGTTTGATCATTTGCACTACTTTAAAGTTTTGTAAAGACTTACAAAACTTGCTGGCAAGATAAATGCACATATTATCTCTGCCCCTGTCAAAGCGGAAAGGTTATGATTTGACGGGAGCCTGAATCACTATTTACAGTCTAGAATGGATGATCATGTGAGACTATGGGATGGTGCTGCTGATTTGATGACTAAATATGGTCATTCACCAGCCATTGATATTGCCATAAAAAATGTGATTCACTCTCTGAAAGCAAAAAAACAACCATGTCCAAATCTCTAATAAGGACGGTCCAAACGTTCAAGATGTGACTGTCTTAGTTTTCCTTTAGTCTGCTTCAGTTGCAGTGCTGAATTTCCACTATGTATACGTAGACTTCATGGACTGTTTGATCATGAACAATTGTTGTAAAATCCTTGACAAGTCAGGAAATCCATAGGTCAAAATGTGGTTGACTCTGTGTTTGCCTAACTGCTGTTCTTGTTTTGTTTTTGTTGCAATTTCTTCTAGAATGAGGAGGTAGATAAAAAGTACGCTGGACTTCTGGAAAAGAAATGGACCTCAGTCATCAGATTACAGAAGAAGGTGAGCTGTGTGTTTTGTGTGTACACTGGCCAATGACAGCTGTCCAAATCATTCAGCTCACACACAAAGACGAGTAAGCAACACTTTAGTGAACGCACACTAAAGACGCTTGTACACATCCAAGGCAACCCGTGGTTTTGATTCTAAAGACGTGTATACATTAAAATTGTCAGCGACTCATCAAACATTACGTTTGTATTTACTCTATGCGATGTGACGCCCGAAGACAGGCACACAGCCTGGAGAAGGAGGGCTGTCTTAGTGTCTTCTTGGGGCAAAAACGACAGGCTACCGTCGGGGTGTGGTGGGGGTGTGTGAGTATGAGGCTCTGGCAAGCACAACATTAGCCACTTTAAGCAACGACGGCTACGGCAGTCTGCTCCAGCAACCGGAAATGGATCGGTGCTCGATACATAAACCTGCTCTCCGTCGCAGCCCTTTCTACTACGGCAGAACGTGCACTTCCACGTAGTGTCTACAACACCATGTCATAACCATGTTTATTGAAATTATAGCTGTCATACATTTATGCTGTGTAATGTGTTGGCATGCTCTGAATGAAGAAATAACACTAATACCATATGTCATATTAACCATGTTTATTGTTTATTAAAACTGTTTTAGAATAACACAGATTGCTCCAGCATCTTCCTCTTTCCACTGCTAATCATGTCGAGTGCATGTAAGAATTAAGCAATATCGGCAAGTTAGCTGATGTGCGACAGGGTGTTTTTAAAAAAAGTGTTTATGTTTGACACATGTTGCATAGACGCGTCACCATGGGAACCAATGTCGCCGATGGCTGTTTGCTTAATGATTTTGACAGCTACGGCGACGGTGTCATAGCCGCCGTACTTCCGCCTAGCGGAGCCGTCCTGAAAGCCGTTGTTGCTTAAAGTCCCTATTAACTTGCAGCAGACTACTCTGGATAATTTTATTTGTGTCAGGATTTGAGGCAGCGCGCCCCCTGTGTCAGTCTCATGGAGTCTCTGATCAGTCTCTGTTTTATGCAGCACTGCTAGTCTCACGCTGCTTGCAGCTGCGCACGATATGTGCATTTTCAGTGCAGAACTGAAAACCCTAGTCCCGGGCCTATCTCAGTCCCGGCCCGACTGAGATATTGTATCAGCCCAAATTGATATTTTATAGGACCAGGGACATTGAGACGCCGTTAATATCAAGCCCTGGTGTATGTGTGTCCCATACAATCCAACTAAAATGTAGTGAACACGCGTTAGGCAATTCAGCTGAAAACATTAGTAGACAATCCATATGGTTCTTTGGTGCACCAGTGATTTAATTTAAATCACACAAGTTGTTTCTCAAGTCTTTGCTTCTGGTGAGGTCCCTGGAACAACATATTTTCAGATGGGGGGGGGCGGAGGCATATTACAGTACATATAATTTTTGGGGTCCTTGACATGAACTATTGAGCACCACTGATACAGAAACATGGGTATTTCAGAAAACTGTCAGAATTTAGAAGACATTTTTTTAAATTTCGACGTCGGGCCTAAATGGGTTAATTGTCCTCCTCCAGGTGATGGAGCTGGAGTCAAAGTTGAACGAGGCCAAGGAGGAGATGACGCACGGTGGTCCCGTGGGACAGAAACGGGACCCCAAGGAGTGGATCCCCCGTCCCCCAGAGAGGTACGCCCTGAGCGGGCACCGCAGCCCCGTCACCCGCGTCATCTTCCACCCCGTCTTCTCCGTCATGGTCACAGCCTCTGAGGACGCCACCATCAAGGTGGGTAGTGAGTTGTGGTGTTGATGGGTTATTTAATTTGTCTGTCTGTCTGTGTGTGTGTCGGGTGATGCTAAATATATTACGATTTAAAGGCAAGCTCCACAAAGTTTGAAACAAAAAAGAGAGAAATTGACCCATTTAATTTTTCATTGTAAAATGGAAATGAGACCTGTTCGTTCAGAGCATTGTTTAGAATTAAATTGACCATTCTTCAAAGTTTCTTTGACAAACCCAAACTAATGCAGACATTGTGTACCGGTAAATGGTAATCCATTTAACTTTCTATCTGCCATCTACGTTTATAAAAGTAGCTAAGCTATCTGTACCGTCCTACTGGTGCTATCTATGCGTATGTTCGTAGACAACCGTATACTCCATATATGAAAGCGCCGTCCGTCTGTTTACCTTTTAGCATTTCTCCGGTTAATATGGAGAGCCTCCGTCCCCACCAGCTATGGGATTTTTAAATCCAGCTCAGTTGAGCCTCCATTATAACAGGATTTTCAAAGCGCTGTATCTCTAAAATGTTTGTGAGTTTGTACCGCATCGCTGAGCAAATGTAACTGGTTGTAATGCTATAGCTAAAGGCTGTGAGCTAATGCCAGTGGTGATGTGCCCGTAAAAAAAGGCCCCCACCTTCCTGAATAACCCAGAAAGGAAACCCTAGAGTTAAGGTGGACCGCTGGCATCCCTTAGATGTGCGCATGCTAACACTAGATGGCGCTAAAGGAGTTCAAAGTCCTTATAAAACAACTATCACGCTGGGAGACGCATTCAAATCAGTGGTGCACATTATTATTTGATTTGGGTTATTATATATGGGGTAGGAAAAGTAGTTTTCACATGTTCTCACAACTGATTTGACCTGTTCAACTCGACATCGGGGCTTCTGTTGCTCTGATCCTGCAGATCACACTCACAGCCATGCTGTGGATCTGAAGGCTCTTTGTCTTCTTGTTCTCATACGCTTTCCAGCACCACCCCTCACTACCTCCTTGCCCTCCTCCTCCCAGCGCTCTATTTTCCCTGCTGGTTTTCTGCTGTGTCACTGCTCTGGGTGGATATCGACTGATGCTCTTGTTGTTAAGGGCAACGCTGGCACAACGCTCCCGGAGCACCCTGGGAAACATGCAAATGGCGGTTTCTCTTTCAGCCTTCTCAGTCGTTTTTCCTTCATCTTGCTGTTGATCAATGCCCTGTTTGGTCATGATCACTTTGAATTAGATGGGCTAGTGTTGGTTTGTTTATTTTAAAGAGACAGTGGCAGTCCAGTCCACTCAACTTGTATGTGTTCTTTGGTGCAACCACTCCCTTACGGAGCTATGTGTGTGCCTGGGTCTGAGCACGAAAATAGCATGGTTGTTTTCATCACCTGTGCGCAACCTAACACACAAACGCACATTAACTGTATATGATGATTTTGGGTGTGCCAGTACATGAGTCTGGAGGTTCCGGGGACTCCCCGGAGACCCCCACGTGGTAACTGTCATTTCTCAACCGTTTTGAGTGTCGAGCCGTGGGTCCTGTGGGTCTGGAACTATGGGGACCCCCACACGGAGTTGCACCACTCACTTCACACGGGTGTGATTTTACCCTCTGTAGCTATACTGTGCATCACTACAGAATGCTGGTACAGAAACTTAACTCATAAAATATTCACCCCACACAGGCACATTATCATCCAGTCGTCAAGCAACACTGTTTTTATGAATTGTGAAGTTCTACAATTCGGAGATGAATATATAAACAACATAAATGTGAAATAAATCCAACTAAGAAATACATAAATAAAACATGCAATCTAACATAACTACCCCATGCTTGCAGATGGAGGGAGAAACATTTTGTACATTTTCAATGCTTTGACCTACACACATCTGCCTGTCTTGAAGTGTGAAACTGTACAATCTGACCACCGTGTGTGTGTGTGTGTGTGTGTGTGTAGGTGTGGGACTACGAGGCGGGGGACTTTGAGCGGACCCTGAAGGGCCACACAGACTCTGTCCAGGACATCTCCTTTGACCAGACAGGGAAGCTGCTGGCCTCGTGTTCAGCCGACATGAGCATCAAGCTGTGGGACTTCCAGGGCTTCGAGTGCATCAGAACAATGCATGGTCAGTACTAGACTCGCTCATTGGCTGCCATCACAGTTCTGTGGTCATTCTGCGACCCGCATAGTAGCCTAGTCGATCTAAGGTTTGAACCAAAGGAAATTGCAATACAGTAATCGTTCAAGGTTTTTATGATCCTTTAGGGCCATTCAAATAACAAAAGTAAAGATGGTTGTATTGTGGATCATGGTAAATTAAGGGGTTGAAACTTGGGGTACCATTAACTCATTTAGGCTTGACCTCAAAATAAATAAATAAAACCTTAAAAAGGTCTTTAAATAAATACATTCTGAAATGCCTATGGGAAAAATGCATTGCGATTAATTTCCTGGGCCACTCGTCGTTCTGAAAGGGGGAGGGACTGCGACGCTCTATAGTGACGCTAATTAAGCTACCACCTCACTGTCACGCGTTTCTTTTTTCTCTTAAGTTTACACCATGATCACGAGGTGATCATCAGCTGTGTGTGAACAAAATATGATGCAAAAGATGATTTAGTTTAGTTGCATTCTCAAATCTTATACTATGTATGAATTATCTCTAGACTAGAGCCTGACCAATGCCTGGGTTTGAAATGAATCCTGCACCATCATTACAGATGTTTTGAACGATCTAAAGTGCAAAATCTTGAATTTGATTAAATTAAGTAAATAATAATAAAATGATAAATAACTTTATACAAGGAACAAGCAAACGAATACATATAATAATTTCACAAGCTGTGCGTTGTGCACATCTATTTGGGAAGATATACGGAACCTTTAGGCTTAAAATCTGACTCATCGGCTGCATAATGGCTGATATTGATGTGGCCAATATCTTTCTGTGTATATTGGTAGGGCTACCTACTCATTTCTGTCCTCTGTGTTTTAGGCCATGACCACAATGTGTCGTCTGTAGCCATCATGCCCAATGGAGACCACATAGTGTCTGGCTCCAGAGACAAGACCATCAAGATGTGGGAAGTAGCCACTGGGTGAGAATTCTTACATCTACCATTATTTCCGTAAAGTACATCTTTATGTGCTTTTATAAGAGAATACAAATGTTATTTGAGATGGGCCTTGGATTTTTGTGCTGGGATTTCATTTTATTTATTTATGTTTTGTTAAAATGTATTTTCTGTTTACTAAAGAGCTGGAAAGATGTGAGACTCTTGTTACCGAACAACAAATATCACTTACAACTAGGGCGTTCCCTGACTCAGGATTTATCTAGTTGAATCGGAGTCGGGAGTTTAATGCGACTCGTTAGCGATTCGTTATTATATAGAAAATAGGTCTTTGAAATTGTGACCTTGGAGGCTGCAATTGCAATTGTTTCAGAAACTTTCAGTGCTTGGAGCACAATACATAGAGAATTGCAACAGAGCCATATGAATAGTATGAAGCGAAAAGAAAGACATAAATGTTGTAGCCTGATTATCAGACTGTAGCTTTCTTGAAGCTTCAGTCTGACATTGTCTCCTGTCTGAGCGATTTCAAGGGGGAGGGGATTAGAATTTCCCTCAACCAATAGCCATTGTTGTTGTTTTTCCCTCCTTCCTCATGTGTGTTGTGCTGTGTGATGACGCTGAAAACGGGCCTCGGCGCTGATTGGTTGTTCGTTAGACCTACCCCCACCACCGATTCTCATTGGATAATACATTTTTGTACCGAAGAAATTATAGGTTCACAGTGCAACACCAGACCAAGAGATGCAGTCCACTCAGAGAGTGGGCGGTGTCTTTGGGCTGGATCCAGGCTAGAAATGTTGTGTACAGCCCTACTTAACAACCCCTTTAACTAGCCAATCTGATCCATGACAAGGTGTGTCTATTAAGCGTGTGTGTATAACTCCGCCCACAGCTACTGTGTGAAGACATTCGCAGGCCACAGGGAGTGGGTGCGCATGGTGCGCCCCAACCAGGACGGCACACTGATCGCCAGCTGCTCCAACGACCAGACGGTGCGTGTGTGGGTGACCGCCTCCAAGGAGTGCAAGGCAGAGCTGCGTGAGCACGAGCACGTGGTGGAGTGCATCGCCTGGGCCCCAGACAGCGCGCACCCCACTATCCTGGAAGCCACTGGCTCTGAGGTATGTAGAACACCCAGCACAGTTGTCTTCTGTTGACCTCTGAGGCCTCTAGTTTGATGGTGTTAACCCTTATCAGCCCAAGAGTGTTAAAATGAACAATTTTACACTCTGTTTAAAAATGTATTCTCAGGATTTTGCTTTCACACATTTTGGGCTATATATCAAATGGACTGTGCATAACTAATAGTTCCCTTTTTGAACTGGAAACACGACACCTTCATATGTGTTTCCGTTCAAATCTGCTTCTGAGTGAATCGAATCAAGCTGTGAGAAACTGAACCGGAACAGCAAATGTTTATGCCACTGTGGGGAACTACAGTTATACACAGAGGGCTCTATTTCTTGTCCATGCTAAATCCCTTTTCCCTAAACTTCTTTGCCTTTTTTTATTACTTTTTTTGAATAGTTAAACTAGCCAATCTACATCGACACTACTTTGTGAGCTTGTAGATTGGCTATTTTTAACTTTTCAAAAATCTTTTGCAAAATAAGGCAAAGAAGTTTAAGGACAAGGGGTTTAGCATGGATGAAAATGGAGCCCAGAGGCTATTCTCCAATGCAATAGGATCTGTTTTAATCAACAGTATGAAAAAAGTATTAATTATTGATGTCGGGGGATATTGGTTCACATTAACCTGTGTCATTCAGAAGTTTGATTTTAGTAATTTAACAAAGGAACATGGATGTACATTGTTGAATTGTCATTATGTAACTTGAGTGAAAACATGATATGGAGACATTGGATGTTGATATAAGTGACCCATAAAGGCATGTTTAAAGGCATTGAAAATAAGGAATATTTTTATATCCTCATATTACATTTTTCATGTTCATTCAAATATTTCATATAGCAGAGTTAAAACTGCACAAACTTATTTGGATTTGAGATATTGTGGAAGTGTCAGTATAAGTACCTAAGTAGAAGTTCCTCTTCACCATGTCTGTTTCTCCTGCAGAATAAGAAGAGTGGGAAACCTGGACCCTTCCTGCTCTCTGGATCCAGAGATAAAACTATTAAGATGTGGGACGTCAGCATTGGCTTGTGCCTTATGACCCTGGTGTGTATTGTGTGTGTATTGTGTGTGTGTGTGTGTGTGTGTGTGTGTGTGTGTGTGTGTGTGTGTGTGTGTGTGTGTGTGTGTGTTCTCTTTTTGTTGTGTCGTGACAACAAAGTTAGTTTATTTGTGTTGGCTGTTTGCAATCAACAAGTTGTTTTTATGGCTGTCTTGGTGTTTCTTTTCTAGATACACTCGTATGACTGTTAACATCTTACGGTAATGTTGGTCATATAGCTACATCTGTAGCTTTCCAATATCCAAGTTTATATGTGTCTGCAACTAAAACAACACTGATGTGCTGTAATCACAGTCACATATGGAATGCTTTCTATGAATATCCATCCACCTGCTGTGGATGTACAGGGCATAGAACTTTTGCATAAACCGTGAAACCCAGCTATTTTATTTCTGGCACCATATCCCTTATTGTCTCGTATTTGCCATGTTAATTTTGTTCAGTGCATCAAACGGAATACGGACAATGAAGGGGATTCTCAGTGCATGTAATTATAGCCGACGTCTGTTTAGCAGGAGCCATTTGAGAAACGATGTCGTCTTCCTCTGTAGGTGGGTCATGACAACTGGGTGCGTGGGCTCCTGTTCCATCCTGGAGGCAGGTTCATAGTGAGTTGTGCCGATGACAAAACGCTGAGGATCTGGGACTACAAGAACAAGCGCTGCATGAAGACCCTGTGTGCCCATGAACACTTTGTTACCTCTCTGGGTAAGACTCAACCCAAAGCCCTAAATCCCCTTTTCCACAACTCTGAACAACCAGCTCTACAGTTCTTAGCAGGAACAACCAAGTCATGTGTCGCGTAGACCAGACCAGTAGGTTTAGTCCACGCAGATATTTTTTTTATTCCAGCACTACAGTTAATTTCCTGATTGTAATTTGAAATGAAGTTGAAAGAGTCCCAGTTAATGTCAGTGTAGTAGTGTTGATGTACCAAAGGTCAATATTTTTAATTCAACCAGCGTGTAATTGCTAAAGTAAACTGCTTGTTGTAAGTGGGCAGCTGAAGAATCTGTGCCAGTAGTCTGTAACGCTAAATAGAAAATACTATAACAATAGACGATGGAGACATTAGGGGTCTTCGGATAGACCTAAAAGCGGTTGGAATAAGTGTACTGCTCTTTAACACCATGGCACTGAACTGGCATTCCACCCCTACAGATTTCCACAAGACGGCTCCCTACGTGGTGACGGGCAGCGTCGACCAAACAGTCAAAGTCTGGGAGTGCCGCTGAGACTGCCTCTACACCCCCTCCCCCACCCAGTCCAACAGCAGCCCTATAGCCCCAACCCTCTGGCCTCGCTACTCGTCTTCTTCCCCTTACTTCATCCCCCACCCTGCCCCCAACACTTCTCCTCTCATACTTCATAGTTTACCTTGCTCTCTCCCTGCCCCCGTCCCCAACCTTCCTCTCTTCTCTTCCCTCTACACTGGGCCAGCCCTATTAAGATGACTATTTGTCCTTTTTATGTAAATTATTCTGGATGTAGGGTACGCTTAAAATAAATGTCACGCAATCTCAAGACACATAAACATAAACACGACATCAAAAAAGGAAAAAATAGAAAAAAAGAAAAACAAAGTATTCTTTGCATGGTGAATCAAACAAAAAAAATTGTATACTGTTAAATTTGCATAATTTGCATACCGTTGTCATGACCTTCCCTATTGGGGTCAAAGTTTAAATGATCCCTGTGTGCTGGCGCAGGTGGATTCTGGGTAACTGACGGTGCACGAAAAAATTAATTGTGTCCCTTGTTGAAGGGATTTGTTTAGGATTTTCTTTTTCTTTCTTTTTTTTTCTTTTTGTTTAGTTTTATTTCATGCCTCCACTGTTATGGTCTGTTGCCTGTGTGGTGAATGAGTTCAGTCAAAGAAAGGGAACAAAGGAGGGCAAGGAGTGGAAGATAACGGTTGGATTGACGTAAGGGAGAAAGATCAGAAAGGACAGAGCAAATGCAGGCCCTTTAGTCCGATTGCACCTCAAGGTTACACGGGCGAGCGTATGTGTGTGTGTTCACTGTGTGTGTTTACCTGTCCGTCTTTGTATATTACGACAGGAGAGTCTCCGTCCCGCAGTCTCCTCCGCAGGTTGGACAAGCGGGGGGGGTCGGGGCCCGGGACGCAAAGCCTCTCACCCGCTTTGTTCAAAGTCACGCTTCTTCATCTCTTTGACAGCTCTGCTTTTAGTAGATGACTCACAGGACCTTAAAAAAACCCTATTGCTGCTGAGAACACAGACGCATACACAGCCACAGCAAAGGTGTGTTTTACCTTTAATGATTTGTGTGTGTGTCTGTGGGTGTGTGAATGTAAGTGTGTATTGACTCCCAGAGAATCCCCAGCGCCCTCTTGCTCTCTCTCGCTCTCTGCCTTGTTCACCCTGCGAGGGCCTCCCCTCATGGGATTTTACATTCTGCTTTCTGTGGTTCTGTCTTGCCACATGTTCTCAACGCATACACATACACTCACAAATGCACATACACATGCACAGTACAAAAAAAGTTGTGTATCAATATATCTGGATGTCATTGTTTGCAACATAATAAAATAAAAATCTGTAAATATAACATTCCTTTTGTTCCTTCCCGTGGATTTTGTTTAGGTACAAAGAGATAGGCGTATGAACTGAAAGGAAACCTGAAATGCGTCCGTTCAATTTCAAGCCAATATGGATTCATGAATAAGAATCAAATTGCTAAGCGAATGGGTTTCCAGATTGCTCAGTACCTAATTTTGGCCCTGCTCAGGAGTTAACCTTATCAGTAAAGCCTTCCGACTACATAAAAGACTGGCTGGGTGAAACGGGCAGATTTTCAGTCAGTCCCCCGGCTTTTATCAATTATGTATATTGCGTCAGCTTACGTCTAAACTCACATGCACAGCTATTTCTTCCTGCCCTGTACAGTATCCTGGCAACTGTTGCCAAGACGGTGAGCGTCATGCATCCTGCACTGATGCACACAGTGCACCACTCCCCTGTATATCCACCTAAAACAATCTAGTTGAGTTGTACGTGGAAAGGTGTAGGAGTATAACTATAGATTTCCGTGTGTAAATCCTAGATTAATGAATCGATGTGACAATAATTGCCCATCGATTTATTAACTAAATTGATTTGGCCCTGCCCTGTTTTATACTTTTCAGCTGTTATAAAGTTGTGTCCATATGCAATGCTTTGTTTTGGTATTTACTATTTATATGATGTTAAAAGGGCATCATCTATCTTTTAATTTGAAGCTTTGGAAACTAGGCACAAAACCACAAAAAATAAATCTGCCTTTGGTGGGACACTACAGCAGACAAGATTACTATAGGAAGAGGGAAGGCATTAAACTAGTGGTGCTGCTAGGTGTATGAATAGAGGAATACAAACATTTATAGGAAGTAATGAATCAATAACTGTCTCAGACATCTCGTTTCTCCAGAGCCACCCAGCCAGAAACATTGGCCTACTTTATGGTATCACGCACTGTCTAGTCTACTGTGTCTGGTAGTACACACACACACACGCACACTACATGCACTTCCTCGTGCACGATAAAACCATGAGAGGTTAGGTATAAAACTATAAAAAAACATGCAGGCTAGCCCGCATTGATGGGATAAAATGAGACACTGCTCGGAGGTTTCAAGGTCAAGGGATAAACGGACTGAGACGAGACGTGATTACAAGATTCATTCCATCTGAGGACTTTAGTTTATGACAGTTAAGTCCTGAATGTAAATAGGCTACATAATAAATTCACAAGACATGCTCAGTAGTAACATGGTGTTAAGTTAAAATATTTTATTCTCCGAGTGCCACTGTCAGATAAAGGCCTATGAGTGACCAATTACTTGTCTTTAGCCTATAATAGTGATTGCAAGTTAAAACTGTTCTTTGCACCGGTAGCTAGGCCTACTGGAGAAGGATCTGTGTATTTTATATAGGTTTGTGTGTCATCCTAGTGCAGTTTACGTGACTAGCAATCTAATCCAACAGAGCCCCGTAGTGGTGGAACTGGTGGATGTCTTTGGAATGTCGCTAGGCGAAGTGTGCACTACTTTGGCACAAGGATTATGGCGCCCTCAAGTGGTAGTTAAGTACAATGACAGTCTTCAGTTCCTTTGTGGATGGTGTTCAGGGAAATTCCCTAGCATATACTGTGCACAAAATGCAAGCAACCCCTTGTCTAATATGGCTCTGCAGTCCGTTCTGGTGCAGTGAAACACAAAAACATAATCCTCTTCTCCCATTCACATGCACCTCCCCTCATGACTGAAAGTGGAACAGCCAATTATGTAGCCTGAATTCACCTCTTGGGTGCATTACATGAAATGTGTTGTGTTGCGTTTCTCATATTTCATACACACTACTGTTGCCCCTTAAAGACATCCATAACCAAAATGCTCATGTAGCCTACATAATATTGTTGGCTTCATTATGTGCAGCCATGAAGGTCAATTAATTAGGCTACCATAATTTTATTATCCTTGTGGTTTTCAGTGTTTCATTTCTCTCTCTCTCTCTCTCTCTCTCTCTCTCTCTCTCTCTCTCAGTATTTGTCCAGTGATGCAGCACTTCTAAATGGGTCAGTGTTTCCCACCTCAGTTCTTGTTCTGACCCCAGAGTTTATGCCCATCTGCTGCTCACTAGTCACAGCAAGAGCAACTATCTCTTCCTTCAACTATCCTTCCTCCTATCCTTCCTTCCTTGCCCTCCTATGTTCTTCAAAGCATGCTGCTGTATTACAATACGAAAGCCTGAAGGCGTTAATACGTTAACAGGCAGCCACACAGACTACACTCCTATAAACAGATTATGTGTGTACTAGTATACAGTATTATTGTGTAGACAAATATTGTACTTTTGACTCCACTACATTTCTGGGAAAGGTACATTGGTAATTAACATTTGTACCCTACAGAAAGGCCTAACCAGGGACTGGGGTTGCGAATTAGCTATTGGCTATAAACCATATATACTGTACAACGCAACAGTTTCATGTTTTTTCAACTTGATACTATAGTACTGCTTTGCCCTGTTTCAAATATAGTGAAAATAACCGATCTACAAGCTCACAATGTGTCACAAGGCAACATGTTGTGAGCTCATAGATTTGCTATTTTCATTATTATTGATATGTTTCGAAAAATTCTTAAATTGGGTTTTTTTTAAGCAATGCATTGATTTTAAAAAGAAAATGTACTTTGTCATTTTCACTTTTGAATATTAAGTATGTTTTAAAGGCTTTTTCTTTTGAATATAATTTACTGGTAAGTGTTTTTGAAAGCAACTCCAGTAGAACAACTTCCACTTGTGTTTGAGACTTGAGTACTATTTGACCAGGATTATACTACTAATGATTACTTGTGTTTGAGTAATATTTGACCAGGAGAATACTACTATTGAGTACTTTGTCCACAACTGTGTATAGATACACATATACATATACATACATACATCCCCCCTTTTAAATACTACGCACATACATACATACATACATACATTACATACATACATACATACATACATTTCAGAAGTTTTTAAGGACCCACTTTTAGGTCAGTGCACCAGAGCAAGCTCTTGCCTTTTTTTAAACCCTACCCATTTTAACCAAATACATACATACATACATACCTACATACATACATTTCAGAAGTTTTAGCAGTTTTTAAGGACCCACTTTTAGGCCAGTGCACCAGAGCAAGCTCTTGCCTTTTTTTAAACCCTACCTATTTTAACCAAATACATACATACATACATGTGTTTGTATACAATCACGCCATTCTAAACTGCTGCCATGGTGTTTTAAACAGTTTCTCTTCATGCACATGCACACACACGCACACACACACACACACACACACACACACACACGCGCGCGCGCACACACACGTCATTTCATGGCATGTATCTCTGCATTCTGTGAGGGAAGAGGACTGACATAATTGAACACAGGGGCAGTTAGGACCACAACTATAACAAATACAATGGTGAACAATACAGTTAAAGTTATAGTTATATCCCTTATAAGCCAACAACCTTCAAAGCTACAGTCAGTGCAAATGTGTCTTATTGTCCTATGTCCTTATATGTAAACAGCTAATTAACTTTCTGATGATATTTGATAACTTTTTTGTTTTGATGTGTTCACCAGCATAATTCATTTTATAATTTCTTGAATATTGTGTTTTAGTTTGTGTATTTAATAGTTATATATCTATAGTAATAAACTGACAACATAAAATAGTCTACGTAGCCTACATGAGTCCATTCTGTTGATATCTGAATATCAGTAGTTGACTAAACTTGGACCCAAGCTGTTTCCTAGCAAGTTGCTAGGGAACAGCTTGGGTCATGCTAGTAATGCAATTCCACTGATGAAATTCATTCAGGCCTTGCATGATATATCCGTAAAAGCAACGTGGTTCTCAAAGTGGGTCCTTGTGGTGGTTCCCAGGAGGTCCCCAGCAAAATGAGGAACAGTTTAACCACACCATACCTAGTATTTGTATACTTTGGCATTATTGAAAATAGCTGATCTACAAGCTCACAATGCATAACGATCGCGTTGTGAGCTTGCAGATCTGCAAATTTGTGGAAATTAGAAAAGCTTGTAAAAGTTGCCTATTTTTGGAACGATCAAAAAAAGTTTCAGGTTTTTGTTTGTTTTAGTTTTTGAACACAACAGGCATCGTCATCTTTTCAAATAGGGGTCGGAGGCCAAATAGCCTATATCAATATGGTGAACATGTTTTGAGAACCAACCCCAAAAAACCACGGCTAGTGTAAAGACATCACAGTTGAGTTGTGGCACGTAATGCATAATAACACAGCCATGAATGCAGGCTGGTAAACCACGCCCTCGTCATGGTTTGATTGACAGGTGGGATCCCGAGACAGCAGGGTGGCCAGTCACGCTCTCGCCATGCAAATGAGTCAGTGTCGGGCCGGGCGGGTGCCCATGTGGACCAGCACCATGCCTTGTTGTTCTGCACGCTCATTGGTCCGCACGCACAGACATGTCTGAATGCACTGCGGCCCTGCGCGGCTGCATACAAACCCCGGCGGATGAATTTGGGAATGGATCCCACGTACGTGTTTTGTTTTCCTTGGAGACTTTTTCCTCACATGCTGAAAAAGAGAGCTCTACATTTCCCACCACAGAACTTCTGAAACATAGGTCAAGTGTATTATTTGCCCATGACCGCTCTAATTTGAATGTGTCTGACTTAAGTAATTATAGCAGTACTTTGTTGTTTTCTGCTTTTAACTTTGCTCTGTAAAGCACATTGTAACTTTGTTTAGAAAGGCATTACACAAATAGACGTCTGAGTCAAAAAATGTCAAAGGGACGGGGAACAAAATAACCCTACTCGAACAGTTTAGTTCGAGTAGGGTCCTGGCCTTAGAGTATAAATATAGGTCCAGGCCAGAGGTTCTAGGCTGGACCTTCAAGGGGTCTAGCATCTTCTAAATGATTTATCATCTGAAACAAATTGACCCTTAAGTGCTTAGCTCTGTAACTCTTGAGTTAAATTAACAACACGGCTAGATGAAAATCAATCGTATCAAAATGCGGGTCTGGGGGTCCCAGGCTGGGGCCTAATGTATATCAAACTGAACTGTGATGGGATCAGGATGGGATGAATGATCACTGATTCAGATTCAAGATGCTGAAGACAATCCGTGCCACCACGCAGCCAATGTCAGCCGTGTTTTGCCGAAGGTCGTAGTAAGAAGGGCGGGGCTAAAGCCCTGGGGGGCGGGGCTTGCCTAGAATACGACTCGCCTTGTTTTGTGTGTATTCCCGTGGTCGCATCGCCATCTTGTTGCAATCATCTTTTACGTATGCAGAGGAATTACCTTCGGTTTCTCCAATTGATTTTTTCGGTCCCTTTTCGAGGAGAAAGAGGGAGGAACGATCGACGCGTGCGTGCGGGTTGATCGTGCACACCGGGCCTCGCTGGAGACTAAAAAAACACCCGCCCGTTTCTCTTGCTTCCTTCCGTCCCGGGGAACCGGGTCGCCTACCGTGAGGGACGCGCGATGAGCATCGATACTCTGCTGGAGGCGGCCAGATATCTGGAATGGCAAGCCCAGCAACAACAGACAACACGTGGTAAGTCGGAGCAGGAGCACCACCCTGGCCCGGGCGGAGGCTACTGGACAGAACCGTTGATCAGCTGCAGCGGTCGAATCCCGAACCTTAAAGTTTTGGGGGGAAACGAGCCCGTCCCAGTCAGTCGCTACTGGTCATGCATTTCAACTGACCCGCCTAGTGGAGGAGAGCGGAAGCCTCCGGTGCTGCGTCAACAACATACTCAACCTGTCCATTAGTTATTATGTCCGTTTACCTGGCCTATTCCAAATGCGGAAATGGCCCCAAAAGTTTATTATTTTTCAAACTATTTCTTTCCACACTGGCTGTGCGCGCGTGCGTGCGTGTGTGGTGTATGTGAACTGAACAGTCCGCTGACAGACACACACACACCACGGCACGTTGCCCGCTCCTGCGCACTGTTGCTGGGGTTTTAGGTTACGTTCCGTCGCGGTAACTTTGTTACACAAGTGTCCCCACCTTGCCTCCCTGCCCTGGCATTAACTACCCTGTACTAGCAGTAATGAAACCTCAGTAGTAGCCATTAGTTAATGATAAACACACTTTTTTGGTCCTTGTTGACGCACATCCCCCAGGCGGGTTTCATGAAGAAAGAATGGGCCCCTTTGGAGTCCTACTGACCCACTCTCTCTCATTCAGTCCGTCGTGGGGGTGGTAGGGCGGTGGCAGGAGAGACTGCTCTCTTTATGTAATGCCCTGACATGGCTCTGCTCTGCTATCTTATGACACACCGGGGCGGGTCCCCCCCCTGCTCTCGCTTTGACGCGCACGCGTGTATCTATTTGATGTCGATTTAAACTAAGTGATAGTGAAAGGTAAAATGCGTTATGTGACCTGCAGCCCCCCCGGTTTCACCCTCGGGCAGTTTATAAATAATCAACAGTACCAACAAGATACTGGAAAAGGGAACTGGGCTTCTTTTTGTCTCTCCCTTCTGATGACGTGTCAGATAATCTACACCCCCACTTACATACCGCGTGCTTGGCACACAGGGTGTGTTTTTGCCTTCACAAGACTTTTGCTTCTTTCGGGTCGTGAGTGACCATCCATTTGACTCTCTGAGCACAACGTTCAACACGAGCCGACTCAGCCGAGGCTATGAAATATTGGACTGTTATTTTATATACGTAGGTTATAGCATTGGTTATGACTGACATGATGACATATGTCATGACTCATCATCATCCAGACTAGTAAGCATAGTTTAAATAGTCACAGTTATCAACGTATTATTCTTTATTTAATTCTTAACAGCCACTGCTAAATTTCATTTTGAAAAATTTAGCGTTTTATACATTTACGTTACAAATCATGCAATGCATATGCATAATGCAAGTTGCCTTCCGACCTTTTAAAGGCAACAAAGTACTCTGTGCGTGCTTGGGCCCGCCCTCGACAACCACGTGCATTGTACCCCCCTCCCCCCCCTCCCCACCGCTGACAGCGGCGGGTCACGGGGAGAGGGGGGAAGTAGGGCAGCCCCCCCCCCCCCACACACACACACACGCACATGATACACCCCCCCCCCCCCCCACACACACACACACACACACACACACACACACACACACATTATCACATACATACATACATACATACATACATACATACATTCATACATACACACCACTACCACCACCACCACCACCACAATTCTTTATCCCCCCGCCCCCTTCCCTCCGTCAATGCAGGAGTTATGTAATTTACGTTTGCGTGCATTTCCAAACTAGAGCATGGCTGAATTGTGTGTGTTTGTGCGAGTCAAGGGAAGGACACTCTGGGAAGAGCTAGAGAGACCAACTCTAATCCACAGAAATGCACACAAAAGAGGTCATTAACATGCACTGTATTTTCCTAGTCTGCATGCTTTGATGCAAAGTGAATCCATGTGTCATTAGGAAAAAAGGATGACATAATATGGGAATGTTAATGTCTAAAACTAGAGTAAAATGCCTGCTGTGCTGTGTGAAGCAAGAGAGAAAGACCATATGAATGTGAATGATGTCTATTTCTGGGTGTCTGCTGCACTAGATTATTATTGTATATTTGACTAGACATACAGAAGTGCGCTCAGATTACATGATTCATATCATAAAATGTAAAAAGAATAGAAAGCTCACAAACACTTGCACTGTGCTCTTGTAGATCAAAGACAAGCTATTCCTGCTTTCATCGTAGGTCAAAATTTTCATATTTAACATCATTTGTAATACAAAATGATGTGTAATCCCCTTAACATAGTTTTTAGCTCCTTGCACAAATAATGGTAGCTGGGTCACTTGTGTTATTTCACTCATGTCCAGTCTTTTGGGTGGTGGCCATATTTAGGTGAACTTGTGTTCAGGCTAGGCAATTATGATCATAATCCCACATGCTGTCAGTTAGGGGGAGATATTCTGTCAATAACTGTAGCATTTTAATCAACCACACACATTTATGACAGTTGTGTTACATGATTGTACTTTGCTGTGTGTTATACTGGCAGTAGCTGCTATGGGCTGTGTGGGTCTCAGGAATGAATCCATGGGAATATAACTGTAGTCATAGTAACTACTAACTAAGGACCCTTGAGTGTGTGTGTGTGTGTGTGTGTGTGTGTGTGTGTGTGTGTGTGTGTGTGTGTGTGTGTGTGTGATTTCCTTGGCAAAGATTTTCTGGTTCATAGATTATTGCTCGATAACATTAATTGAACATATGGGTGCTATAATTAATCAAACTAGTAGATTTAATATTTTATAAAAAATAATTTATCATTTATTAAAATAATTGTTTATTAATAATTAATAAACAATTATTTTAATAAATAATTGTTGTCAAATAGTGAAATAAGATGATCTACAAGGCCACATCACCACTGTTGTGTGACAAAGTCTAAAATAGGACGTCAGTGGTTAATTGATTTGTTGACAACAAAAATCCCGTTCCCGATCATTTATCGGTTATTACTAGCTTAATCGAAAAAGTAATTAATATAATAATCGCTGTGAAGGAAATAATCGATAGCTCCAGCCCTAATTAATATATTTATGGAATATTGTGTTTAACTTGAGGAAACGGTGTGATATGTTGACATGGAGGGCCCCAGAATTTCATTCACCCCTCTGTGTGCGCCTGGCTGCGAGTAAAGCTGTGGAATAGAAAGAATACTTTCTATTTAAGTAGTAGTAGTATTTAAGTATCAATATCACAATGTGGAAATACTCTGTTACAAAACTTACTTGAGTAAAAGTATCAAAGTATCGCCAATTCGGCATCAAGGTATACTTGGAACTTGGAAGTACTCATATGCAGAATGTCCTATTTAACAAGTTTTCGAAATGTATACAAATCTTTTGAAAATGGCTGATCTACAAGCTTACAACGCGCCCGAAGTGTATATAGGGCTGACATGTTTTATAATAATCAAAATCTACAAAGTAACTAGAAAGTCAAGATTTTTGTTGAGTATAACGTATAATATTTGCCTCTGAAATGTAGTGGAGTAGAAGTAAAAGTATTGAAAAATGGAAATACATGCACTTGGTTACACTGCATGTAAGCATGTCTCTCTGTACACACGCTGTACAGTGACGCGCTGTATATGTTGCCGTGGCGCCAAGTCTAGCTGACGCAGCTGAGTGGCTCCCTGACAACCGGCCCTGCCCATTCAACCAAGCAGCCTATCACAGGCTGGGGTTCGTTGCAGGCACGCACGTCGAATGAATGGTCCAGGCAGCAGGAGGGTTTCTCTGGTTAAAGAGGCACAGGCAGACATGTTCTCTCTCTCCGCTCCTGTCTGTATCGGCTGTCTGCCTCCTGTGTGTGTGTGTGCGTGCGTGCGTGCGTGTGCGTATGAAATGTACATTTTCTTACCATGAGTTGTTCCTATAGGTGTAGAATATGAATTAGAATCATAATAATTAAGATTGGTGGCTGGACTGAGGATCCTCCATAATGGATGAAATGGTTTTATCTCATGGCCATCTCATGGATGACTGTTGGAATCTGCATCCTGTCACTAACTTAAAGATGCTGGCTTTGAGCAGGACAAATACAAGTGCAGCCACAGAGGCAGTCTTTTGAGTAGACGGATATCATATCATATTGCATTTGCAAATCAATTTGGCAATCAGCATGAAAAGCTGCTTGCAATAACTCCGAAATATAAAGTGCTAGTCTTTTAGACACGGGTGTCTGCCTGG
Source organism: Protomyctophum bolini (assembly GCF_963924005.1). Classification (NCBI taxonomy): domain Eukaryota; kingdom Metazoa; phylum Chordata; class Actinopteri; order Myctophiformes; family Myctophidae; genus Protomyctophum; species Protomyctophum bolini. The sequence goes on along the minus strand of NC_137874.1, from coordinate 12,783,989 downwards.
CATGACACATTTATCAGATGTAACACACACCAATATGCATCAATTTAAACAATGACATTCGGAACCATCAAACTCGAAACTGGCCATTAAACATGTATATTTTAAGTAGTTTTGAATGGGCTGCTAGATGCCTAGATTATGATTGCTATACTTTGCACATTTTACACATTGGCTCAATAAACAGATTGGGATGTTATTTTAGGTAGGTACTAGGTATGTATGTATGTATATTAAGTGCTGGTCAACAGTTTTGTAGTAATTTGTAGTTATAAATGGTTGTGTCTTAAGATAGGTTGCATGCATAACCATTTTATACACTGACTTAAAGTAGGCTCTGCTCTGCAAGGATGTAAGGCTCCTTACACCAGTGGTTCCCAAACGTTTTCATGTCAAGGACCCCCAAAATGACACTCATTAGCCTGCAGACCCCCATTAGAAAAGATATGCCAGGGACCCCCTGGCATATCAGAGAACATGTTTACATGGGCCCATTTGGTTCCATTTGTACACTCTCAGGGTTACAGACCCCGGACCCCACTTTGGGAACCACTGCCTTACACCAACAATTCAATCTGAGACAGAATGCAGCACATACAATTGACCTGTTATCTGACCATGTTAGATGATGATTATTATCTGACCCCCATCCACCTTCTTATCATTGCTTTCGGTGTCGGGTGGTGTATGTCCAAAACGGTCAGGAAAAGGAGAAAAGAACATGTGTTCCAGTGGATCCAATGTGGTTTTCTCACAATTTGTCACAAACTCTTGTTAATACTTTTAGGTTAAATCATTATAAAACTCACAGACACACTTAACCACTTAATTATGTTTTAGGTCACATTCCCACCTAATACTTCGGTAGACTCGATGCGTATGGGCGGAGATATTGGGATTCTTGCATATTTAATTTGCTGCAGTTTGCCTTCACACTGTCATCCGCAGCAATTGGAAACGCAGCAGGGGGGACCTTTATCAATGTGTTTCATTCATAAACTAGCCTACACAGTGAAATCTATGGTGATAAAAATTATACTCATAACGTGCATGTTTCGTGCCGTCTGGGACTGGACCCCCCCCCCCCCCTCTCTCTCTCACTATACGCATGCAGCCACGCACTGTTCTTTTGGGCATGGAGGCACAGCGCTGAGCGCACTGATATAACAGACAGCAGCGCAAAATGTGTACAAGTTTATCGAGATGAAAGTCCCTACTCCACAGTGACAGCACTCCATGTTTATGGCACGCACGCACAAACAGACAGACAGAATATTCTGTAGGCTATAATACACTGCAGTGTTTTTATGTGTTTTCTTAAGCAATTGATTAATGTACTCGTCCTCATTTCGATCAGGGCTTCAGTCTCCTCATTCGACCACGTCTATCCACGGTAACTGCGTAACCGTGCCTGCGTAAAATATGCCTTCTCCGTCTCCAACTGTGTTCAGCTCCTCACCCACCACATTGTTTGCTTCATTTCCTTTATTTACTGCGGATTGCATTCACACCTGCACCGAATCGTAATCAAGTGCGATTTGAAGCGAAGCGAAACGCCCGTTTTTGCTCGGAGTAGAATGCGGTTCTTTGATGCGCATTAGGATTCAAATGAGCCTTCACACCTGCCAAACGAAGTGCACTTTCTGAAAATGCGCAGCAGGATTCGTTTTAATCGCAGCAAAGCTCTCTGGTGTGAATGTGACCTTAAATAGAGTCGTGTTATGAGCTTCTACATCTGCTTGTACTACGAAGTAGGGCATTTATTTACGAAATATGGCGATAGAAGGTTTCTGCCCAACAGAGCCTATACTGTATCTTTCCTTTCTATTGTTGTGGCTCCCTGCTCTACATCCCTCTGACCTCTGACCTCATCCCATGTCTTCTCACAGAGGAGGATCAGCGCAGAGAGAAGGAGCTCCTCGGCCGGGAGGAGTCCAGGCGCATGGAGGTGGCGGCGACCCTGACGGCCCAACCAATCAGACCCAACCACGTAATCTGGGGCGATGGCCATCACCGGCATCAGCCACCACTACCGCAACAGCAACAACAACAACCGCGGCACCCCTCCCCCGCACCTCCTGTCCCGCCGCCTCTTCCGCCACCCCTCCCGCCTTCCCATGTGCCCATCACCGTCATCCCGATGGTGCCCGTTGTCACGGCCACTTCATCGGTCCCTCCCCTCCCGTTTACTGGCCCCATAGCCATGGCCACAGCGGTCCACAGCTCCGCTCCGATCAAAAACGGCCACTCCTCCCCTCCCCAGCAGACCCCTCCCCGACACCTCCTGTGTGCTCCCCAGGTGAAGGTGGAACCTAGCTCGCCGCCGCTGGCCGTCGATGTAAAGCCCACCATGCCCATGCAGCCTCAGGTTCAGATCCCGTACACCTCGCCAATCGCCGCAACCACGCCGGCCTCCCAGCATGCACTGCTCCCCCAGCAAGCCCCGACCCCTGGTTCCCCTCAGCCACGAACCAACGGGTTGATGTTGGACGACATGCGGTCCATAGACGGGAAGAGGCGACCTGGAGGGTTAGTGTATGTGTATTGTATTCTTGACAAAATGTTGGCTATAAAACCAGTTGATTAGGCATGGCATGATGAAATGGGCACAGTTACATTTAACTAATGTTTCATAACATTTGGACAGGGGATAAGGAATGTATGTCAAAAATAAAATGCATTAGTAGGAAAAAGTTAGCTTATTGTATCTTGACGTGTCTGTGGGTGTGTATGATTACAGAGCTGGTACCAGAGAGGTTCACAACAAGCTGGAGAAGAACAGGTGAGTCACAATGTGTAACACCAGTGTATTTCTGCTGACTCATGGACAAACATTAAAGCAAATTATCAGGTTATTTATTAAACCTTTATTTAACCTGGCAAAGAATTCGAAACCTTTTTTTTAAGAGAAACCTAACCAAGAGGGCTGCATAAAAACGGATACAGTTGGGATTCATAAAAAGAAAAAAACACATAAATAATAAATAAATTTGATATTAGGGCTACAGGTGTCAATTATCTTCTTAGTGGTTATTTTATTGATTACCTTTTCTATTAAATAAATAATTGAGAAGCGAAAAAAGTGAAAAAGATATTTAAAGATAATAATTAAAGATATTTGTACACACAAAATGAGCAGAAAAGGGCAAAACAAATCTACAAGCTCACAACGTCACATCGTGACACGTTGTGTGCTTATGCTGCGAGAGTGACGTCTAGCCAACACCAACTCTGGATTCCTGGATCGCTGCCCTCCACAATTTCCTATCCAACATCAGGTTCTTGAGCTCTTCAGTGTTGAAGAGCTTATACAGCCTTTTGAAAATCTATTATTTTATTTTGATTTGATTAAATGTATTAGTTTGATTAACTGTTGTAGTCCTGTTACTGATATAGAGACAATTTATAATACTTCTAAGTTCTAATTCTAATTCCCTTTCGGTTCGATCTAATTTGAATATGATGCCTTTAATTCCTATGTACGGTACATAAAAGAGAAGGCCAATTGGATTTTATATGGTGGATTGGAAGAACAACAAATTCACAATGAGACAAAGTGTCCAGCGACCACATAGGCACGCATGTACAACAAGTCGCCATAATATTGCAATGACAAGAAGGTCGTCAACTTGTCAACACAAGGTATATCATCATGGCTCTAAAGGAGAGACAGGATTTATTTCACAAGTAGAAGTTCACCTGGAGGCCACTTGGGTTCCCGACTTCCCCTGGGAATAGTGTCCCAAGTGTCTTTGGGCAAGACACTTGCCCCCTAACTGCTCCCAATGAGCAGGTACCTTGCTTCCTCTGCTGTCAATAAACGAATGTGTTTAATATGGAATGAGTGAATGTAATGCTCATTATAAAGCGCTTTGGATATAACGTGCATATAACGTCCCCTCCGATTGGCCAGTGATTCTGAAATCTTTTTTGTCGATATTTAATACCAAGTTTAGTTGCTGCAGGCAGGACTGAACTGCAGACTGGAATGTCAAAAGGCCTGTACAGAAAATGCCAAATACATATTTTCTAAGGTTGTTGACATAAATGGAGAACGATATACATTGAAATGGTCAATTTAATTAATAGTAGCTCCATGTGATATTGGCAGGGAATGCATTGTCAACTTGCACACATAATTAGGCATTCAGGACACAAGGATTCTAAAGAAAACCAACAGAAATAAATTGCCCATTGAAACGGTTAAGCATGGCTGACTTATGAGTCAGAGTGCAGGACTCTTTAACAATTTATGTAGGTTAGAAGTTTCACTAGACTAGAGCGTACATAGCCAAAAGATGATTGTAATACTTTCTAGAACTTCTTTGGATAGTTTGGGAGGCGGACTATTTTCCGACAGCATTCTAGCCGACGGGGCAACGGTCCGCTCCGTAGCTGCGATGCGAAAAAGCGATGGTCCGACATGCGCTCCTCCCGTGCTTGCGGTTAGGGTTAGGTTAGGATTGAGGTTTCGGATCAATATGCTGTCGGAAAAAAGACCTGCACCCTAGGTAAAATTCCGAGCTAAGGTAGCTAGTAACTAGCTAGTAGCATTACATGATTGATCATTTACACGGTCAGTGAGAGAATTCTCTTAAACTTTAAAATATCCTTTCAAAACAGACATATGGTTCATTTCACATAGTTGGAAAAAGTCAGCGTAAGAAGAATATTCCGCATAGCCAGTTCACAGCGCGGCAGAGTGCTGGTAATCGCGTTGGCACAACCGGCAGAGAGATCTGTGTCCCCAAGTGCACATCCAGCCGGAGGTCCCATTATGAAAACGGAATGCACATCACAACAGGTGTGTGTGTGTGTGTGTGTGTGTGTGTGTGTGTGTGTGCGCGTGTGTGTGTGTGTGTGTGCGTGTGCGTGTGCACGCACACGTATTGGAGAGGCACCTGGAACAGAGATACACTTAACAGCAGGACAGCAGGCACACAATGGGAAAGCTAGCATAGTAGCAGGTGGAGAGAGGAGATGCACCTGTCGGCAACAACAGTAAAGCAACAAGCAGGGAGCACAGCAGGGACAGCAGACTGGAGGAGGGGGTGGGCAACCGGCAGGTACAACAGTAAAGCACGGAGCAGGATGTCAACAGTTGCAGGATAAATACAAGATCCTGTTGGGTTTTGTTGTTTAAATCCATACATTTGGTTTATTTCAAAGTAGTTTTTAGCTTGAAAATGTTTTCTTTCAAACCAAAGCACAGTAAAAACCACAAACATGACACATGAAACAAACTTAGAGATGTGTAGTGCCATCTTGCCATCACTTCCCTGCATGCTGTTGGTAGCCAGTAACCAGAAACTCACCCAGACTTACAGTTATCCAATTATTTCTATGTCTTTTCCATTCTCCAGACGAGCACACCTGAAGGAGTGTTTTGAGACCCTGAAGAAGAATGTTCCAAATGTGGATGAGAAGAAGACGTCCAACTTGAGTGTTCTCCGCAGCGCCTTGCGTTACATACAGGTACCCAAAAAACTGTTATTCTTTCCCCCAAACCCAGAATTACTTGGATCAAATTCTACAGAGTGTGACTATATGGCCTGTAGTCACACTATTCAGTTGTTGTTGTTTTATTCTCAGGATCGTGGAGGATGAGGGGTCAGAGTAGCTTTCTGAGATATCTTTCTTAATGCTGCAGTGATGTTGAAATGAAAGCGGTCACCAACCTCTTGAAAGTCTTTACATACTATTAGTATGGAGTTTGTTGTGTGATGTCTGTCCTTTATCATTGGGAGCTTTGCTAAATGTTTTGTGTTGCTGCTAGAGCCCTGCAAGCCCGTTGCGACCCGGGCTTTTCCGGTGTGAATTTCACCCAGACTGGACTAGCTTCTGCAGTGTGGCAGTCCGCTGCAAGTGTTCTTGACTTATTGTTATTGTGGGTTTGTTTTCTATCATGCAGTGTGAGAGTAGAGCGCTGCTGATTGACAGACAGTGTAGCAGCTGTTGCGCGCACTGTGAATGCACTAGAAAAGGTGTCAGGCTTCGGACCGGACTGGAAAACTGCAGTACCATAACGGACCGGGCCAGGGCCCATATTTTGGGCCCGTGCAGGGCTCTAGTTGCTACCCTTGGTTGGCAATGCCCTCAAGCATTGTTCCTACCATATATGGACTTGCTAGTCACTTCAAACACTCCTGCCCCTTTCTTTTTCAATCAAAACCGGTTGCAGAGTCTCTTAACATATTCAAGCAACAATATGACAAGTCCTGCAAACTAAGTGAAGTGGAGGGGACTGTTGGTCAGTGGTGTGTGTGTGTGTGTGTGTGGTGCATAGTATATACAGTACAGTCACTGTAGAACTTTATATACATACGTATAAACAAGTTGTCAAATCATATTGAAAGGCAGAAAGGTTTGAGTTGGGCACAGCCGTACAAGTTTCATAGAAGTGTTTCTCAACCTGTGATGCTCATGCTGCATTCACACAACAAAGCAACAGTTGAACAAAGCAACTTTCAATTGAAGTGACATGTGACATGAAGCTGAAAACTGATGGGCAACACTTATTGCAGTGTGACAGGTGTGACATGCTAAAAAGTGGGGCTGGCGTAAACCTTTTTCAGTGCCCCAGTGACGCAGTGAAGTGTCATTCAATCATATTTTTTGTTTCACCATATCCACTCTCCTTCTCTCTCCACAATTCTTGCTCTGTTACAGAAATAGAATAAAAAAACTAATTCCTGCCCTGTGCTGTTTAACACTGCCTTTTTCAGTTGCTTGTGTAACGGTGACTTGGCAGTAGTTGGCTGTGACATTTTGTAGCTTTTGTCACTGAGTCGTTAGCGTTTCATTAGATTGATCTTTGGTGTCTTACGTTTTTCAAGATGGACAGCAGATCTGTGGGGATAGATGGGGGTTCAGGGTTAAATTAAAGCGGCAAACAGATCAGAAGGGCATAAATAGATTGGATCAAACGACTGCAGCTGCACTCTCAGCTATTTAGTTAATAATTTGATGATTCTGACTGTTAAGTAATAGCTAATGCACTTTGAACATGTCCTTTATGAGACAATAACGGAACGACAGGAGGGTGCTACGGAGCCCAATGCAAAGTGAGGTTATTTCCTCGTGAATTACTGACTTGCTCACAGTGCATTTCCTCTGTTCTCTCTCCATCCTTCTCTCTCGTTCCATCTGTCTGTGCATATCTCTCTCCACAAGAAGCCACGTGAGCTGTGAGCACATGGCTAGCCCGAGTCCCATGACATCATCCTCTGTCGCCTGCCCCCGCACTGCTCTGCCCCTCCCTCTTGCAGCAGAGAGAGGATGGAGAGAGAAAGGGTGGGGGAGGGGCCAGAGGGATTCTCAGTCTTTTCATTTCAAGGACTCCCAGTTTGACATGGATAAAGATCACAGGCTCTCATTAGATACCAATTTTGTATCTCTGGGAAAATCCTCAGTGATAAATTAACTCTTGAAAGTGTACAAAGAGAACCAAATAAGCCAAGGGTCCATTTGGTTCTTATTAACTATTGATTATTTAACTGAGGACCCTCAAGGACCCCTGGGGGTCCCTGCAGCCCACATTAAGAACCACTGGGCTAGGCATGTAAGGAGAGAAGGTGAATGGTGTGCTGTGTTCTTGTCCAGTGTGTGCCACTGGGCATGTGCAGCAGACAATTTGCTTCCATATAACTGGGTATAGTCCTGTAATGAAGGCTTGTGCAAGACTTTTCCCCCCTCTTTACACTTCCCTTTCTTCATTTTTTATCACTCCCCCCTCCCGCTCTCTTTTGCTCATTCCTGTCCTCCGTTGCCCTCTCGCGTCTCTGGTCCTCAACACCCTGTAACCATAGCAACGGATGATGGCAGGTGGACAACCCACCTTAGGGTGGGTGTGTGTGTGTGTGTGTGTGTGTGTCTGTGTGTGTGCGTGCATGCTGCAGTGCTGCACGTCAAAAAAGCCCAGATTGTATGTGTGTTGAGTTTTTGTTGGCGTGGGTGATGGTGACGCTGCTGCAGTGCCAGTGGGGATGTTTCAGAGGTGTCTTTTCATACAACTCCTGTTCATCTCTGAAGATGCTTCATACGCTCACGTCTACACTTTGTACAGCATTGGTTCTCAAACCTTATCGTGTCAGAGATCTCCCCACATGTGTTTGGCTGCGGACCCTCATCTGAACATTATGTTGTGTCAGGGTGGAAGGGAGGGACCACCATTCAAGATTTGTGTTGTTAAAATGATTCACAAATATTCACAATGTTTCCACCAACGCAATGCGTTGTGAGCTTGTATATTGGCTACTATGTTATTTTCTGGGTCCTGAAGGTCCCCCAGGGGTCCTTGAGTATATGGACAGAGAGGACTGAGGGGAAGCATGGGTCCTTAATAAGGGTGTAACGATACAGTACATTTTAACAGCGATACATATCACGATGCACGAGGTTGACAATACGATACATACGATATTGGTCCATTCATGGCAATACGATACGATTCAATGATTTAAAATCGATACAGTAACTATTCAGCAGATAAATTAAATCTGTGTGAAACATGTGGATAGTGTAGGTCTTTTAAGGGAAACATTTAATATTATGGATACCAGTAAGACGCCCCGAGGGCGAGAAGCGACCTCGCCCTTTAGACAGCAGCCTGCTATGCGAGCAGTGGCGCTTTGGCATGGGGGGGTCAGATCAACATATAGAATGTCAGAACAGGTCAGCTCCATATGGATATGGATATAAGGGTTTGAGGTCAAATGTTGCTGGCCGGCTCCATATATGCAGATGGTGATCTAAGGGTCTCCATGATGAGATGAGATGTCACAAGGCATGACTATAATGTGGAGGCGTGACCATATATGGAGTTGTGGTTGACTAACTAACGGACAGACGGGAGAAGCAGGTTTTCATAGTAAATGCGACATACAGTCACAATTAGGGTTGGGATTCGGAACCGGGTCCATTTCATACCTGGTTCCCACATTGCGGATCCGGAGCCGGTTCCATAGTTTTTTTATTAACGGTTCCCCAAACGGTTCTCATCAGTCGTCATTTAGCTCCGCTGTGTCTGTGCATGCATGGCAAGCAGAGCCTCGGGTGACGTCACCCCACCTACATGAGTGAGTGGGCTCGGGGAGGATACGCCCTGTTCTGTGCATTCAGCCACTGGTCACCGCCGTGGAGTGAGCGGGACAGTATGTCGAAGAGATACTGCAAAGGTTGTTGCAACTTGTACCAGTTGCACCACGTCCACATTGAGGAAACATCTAAAAATCAATATGCCTAACGAGTGCACAACTAGATTAATCTAGGCACATCGTGTTTGAGAGCCATGTGGAAAGCCGTGTCTGCTCTCCCCGCAGCTCCACCACAGCCGGCGGGGGATGAGGATGATGCAAGGCTGGTTCACTTTCCCCAGGCTAGTAACGTTAGAAAATAAAAACTACTAACGTCTACAGAGCTTTTCATTAGGCGTATTGTACAACTGTTGTTAATGGTGTTACTGTTAATTTAGAACGCCAATGACTCGACGTCTTTCTGTCTGATATTTTATGAATCACGTTAACTATAGAGCCAAATCAATTTGTCTGCACTTATTTTTACAACTTATAAGCAACTCAACTGCTTTTGATTTGGCTCTGAATTAATCGCGTGACTGTTGAGAGCCCAGCGTTTAGGTGCATTTATACCTCCATAATATTGATTACTTTATAAACAGTTTGCAGAAAAAAGCACAGGAACGTAGCGTACAGTAATTTACAGTTCAATACAAGGTCTGCTAAAAGGATTTTATAATCCAAGAAAGCACTATGGCTTGTTTCCAACTTTCCATTAGGGTAAGGGGTCCTTCATATTAAATTAATCTGAACATTAAAGACACAACATTTGTCACCACAATGGTATCATTGTTGCAATGTGGACTGTATATTTAATATACAGTACAAATTGCAATATACAGTACAAATTGCAACGATGATATTGTTGTGGTGGCTAGCTGGTGCCTGGTGGTGGTGGTGAAGTTTAAATAATAGTGCCACCTCATAAAAGTGCATTTTCAATAATTGAATTAATGAATTTGTGTTTATTATGTACTTGGTTAGGTTAGTTATAAATATAATATAAGCTTAATCTATGTCAGAAGGGGGAAAAAATAATATTAGGATCCGTTAAGGGAACCGTTAGGAACCGGAACCGTTAAGAGGGATCCGGTAAGGATCTGGAACCGTTAAAATCCTAACGAATCCCAACCCTAGTCACAATAAAGTAAACAATGATTCTCTGGCAAATAAATGGACATTACATTTGAACACATATGGACATACATTGACATGAACACAGAGAATATACCCATTTATTGATAGAGTGTAGTAATATGGAATGGAAAAGTAATTAAGCCCCCCTTTTTCGTCTTTCTTCTTAACATTGCTAAATACAACGCACAAGTACCTTGCGATTATTTGCATTGCAAAACGATTCGATACCGATTATTTGAATTGCATAACGATACGATACAAAGAGATTAAAAAATATATACAAACGATATTGCTGTTTTCATATTGATATACTTCGATTCTTGAAATTAAAATCAATTTTTTGATTCAGTTACTATATCGTTACAACCCTAGTCCTTAAGTAAACTTGAGCTTTTGTCAATTAGATTTAGGCACTTCTACAAGTGAAACTGCAGGATGATGTTTGATTTATCTTATCAAAATGGAATCGGCAGTAAAAAGAGCACATCTAGAGACTAGACTTATATGCCTGAGACTATCAGTTTGAGGTTCATATGAGGACGTCACTTAGCAATGTGCGGTTGTGATACCCCACACAGACTTTAGGAAGAGGGAGACAGTGTAGGAGAGACCGACTGTAGGAAAGCTGAGAGGGAGACAGCGTAGGAGAGACAGACTGTAGGAAAGCTGAGAGGTAGACAGCGTAGGAGAGACAGACTGTAGGAAAGCTGAGAGGTAGACAGCGTAGGAGAGACAGACTGTAGGAAAGCTGAGACGTAGACAGCGTAGGAGAAAGAATCTGAGAGGGAGAAAGTGTAAAATACTGTAAATAAATGCTGATAATGGTACAGTTTAGATTGGGGTCCCATGTGTACCCTCTCAGAGTTACAGACCATTAAGGGTGCATTTTGGACCAGATGTTGAGGAACGGTGTACTACATAATGCAGCGTCTCTCTACCCTCTGTCCAGCCTGTGGATGGATGGTACCATAATAGCCAATAAAGAAGAAATAACCGCAATATGTTCTCACGGCGGGGTCTGTCGGAAACATACGACACCCCCAGGCACCCTTTTCACCCATTCATACTCCGTGGCACCGCACAACGGTGTCGCTCTCCGAAAACAGCAGACCTACAAATCCACGACACCCTGTGGGCTTGCAGGTCTGCCGTTTCCAGCGTGCAGCCTGCAACACTGGTGTGCAAGGGAGCGTAAATATTACAGAGGGGAGGTATGGAGACGAGGCAGAATGAACTGTAATATTAACATTAATAACATTACAGAGAGGAGGTGTGAAGACGAGGCAGAATGAACGACAGAGAGTAGAACACAAAGAGGATGGGCGTATGATGCCTATCCTGGGGGATCTGCAGGATTTGCAGAAATTAGCAGATCTACAAGCTATCTGCCACGCATTGTGACTTGTGAGCATTCAGATCGTCTCCCTCTTAAGCAAAGAGATTTGGCGTTGTGGCGCGCACCAAGTACGGGTGCAACTGGAGAACAGAGGGTCTAAGTGGTTAAGAGTAAGGAGGAGTGTGGGATGATGGGCTGGGAGGGATGTGGCAAAGTGATCTGACGCGGTCGTCTGGCAAAGCGCCCAATCACATCGCTCCTTGTACGTTATTGCCCCGTAGGTATCAGCCAATTAGACGTCTCCTCGTGCCCTCCGCTGTTCTGTCGCTCCGGCAGCCGGCTCCTCGTGGATGGGGTTGCCACGGTAACGGCCATGGGGGTGGCAGCTGTTTCCGTGGTGATTTGAGGGACTGAGGGGGATTCTTAATAATTGCATTATGTTTGTTTTTTTATCCAGACGAGGCTGAGAGGGAGACGGTGTGGGAGAGACAGAATGCAAGAAAAGCTGAGAGGGAGACTTTGTAATGGGAGACAGGCGACAGGGAAGCTGTGAAGGGATCATTGTGGGAGAGAGACGGTAGGAAAACTGAGAGGGAATCTTTGTAGGAGAAGAAAGCTAGGAAAGCTGAGAGGGAGACGGTGTAGGGGAGACAGACAGGACCACTGATAGGGACACAGGCAGTAGGAAAACTGAGAGGGAGATATTGTAGGAGAGACACACTCACAGACAGAAGGAATGCTGAGAGGGAGACACTGAGACAGTCTAGGGGAGACAGACATGAACGCTGAGAGGGAGACACAGAGACAGTGTAGGGGAGACAGACATGAACGCTGAGAGGGAGACACAGAGACAGTCTAGGGGAGACAGACATGAACGCTGCGTGTCTGTCTGAACCACTGCACTGTCAACAGGCTGTAGAGATCCTTTAACCACTTGAACCCCAGCATCCATATTCTGATGGTAACATTTACCAAAAATAGAAGATATACAAGCTCATAACGCCTTGTAGATCGGCTACCTCCGAAGTACAAAGTCAACTCAGGCCCAGTTTCCTCAGTCTAGAGTGGTTAATTGTTTAGTTGCATCGGCGTGCGCATCAGACACACACCCATGCATGTGATTGTAAGCCTGTTATGGCCAGACACTACTGTGGTTAAGATTTGTGTTAAATACAATGTCCATTGGCAGTCGGTGCACATGTGGTTGTGTCAGTAAAGTCATGTGTCTCATTGAAGTGATGAATAATATAACTTGGAATCGTCGTAGTGCAACCTTTAAGGCTCGTCTGGATTGTGTGTGTGTGTGTGTGTGTGTGTGTGTGTGTGTGTGTGTGTGTGTGTGTGTGTGTGTGTGTGTGTGTGTGTGTGCGTGTGCGTGTGCGTGTGCGTGTGTGCGCGTGTCAGTGATATCCATGAACTGCATTCCTTCCCTAACCCTTTAGCCGTAGCTACAGAACAACTTCAACGCTAGTTGAAGTATTGCTAAGGCGAACTGCATAAATGAAAAGAGTTAAATACAAATGCTAACTGGTTTATTACATGAATGGGGTTTTCCTTCCATTCATGGAGTAGGAATTGTGGAGAGAAGGGGAGTGGAAACATTGAAAGAAAAACACGATTGATTGACACTTCACTGCGTCATCAGAGCGCTAAAAAAAGTTGAAGCCTGCTCAAAAACTAAATGTAAAATATATTTAACAGCACAGTACAGCACTTTGGTCAGCTTCTGTTGTTTTAAATGTGCTATATAAATAAAGTTTGATTGATAAAGTTTGATTTGATAAATCAAATTGTTCCGTGTGACGCCACATCAAGTGTCGGGTGTCAGTTTGTAGATTTGTGTCACTGGCTTCCATTGAAAATTACCTCTAACCTCATGCTTTGTTGCCGCTAGTGTGAACGCAGCATCAGTCGACACTACCTGACCTTAACCTAAAGCAGGGCTTCTCAAATGGAACCATTTGTACACTCAAGAGTTTCACATTTTTTAGGGTCCATTTTGAACCCCCTCAAGGAACCCTGAGGGTCCCTCGACCTCAGTAACCTAAAGCTAGTTCTAACCCTGAAACAGTGCAGGATTTTCCTTATTGTCATCTTAGAAATGCAAGAATGCACGCACACGTACACACACACACACACACACACACACACACACACACACACACACACACACACACACACACACACACATAGTGTCTTACACACACGACAGGGAGGTTGTGTAAGTTGACTGGGTGTGTGTTGGCACTAGCAGGGAGTGTGTTCGTGTGTTGAGACGTCACGTGAGCCTCCAAGGTAAACATCTTTGCTCACTGGACTGAGTGGCCTGGAGTAGGAACATGTGTCCCCAAAGGCTCATTTCTCATTATCACTTCCTCTCTCTGTCTCTCTCTCTCTCTCTCTCTCTCTCTCTCTCTCTGTGTCTCTGTTTCTCTCTTGTCTGTCTCTTCTCTCTGTGTCTGTCTCTCTCTGTGTCTCTGTCTCTCTCTCTCCCCCTCCATTTCTCTCTCTTAATTATATCCCCTCCTCTTTCCTTCCACCTGTTCTCTCCACCCTCCAGTCTTCTAAACTCCCTACCTTTTTGCTCCTTATCACTCCCCAACGGGACAGTAAAAGACACCATTGGTCAGAAGGAGGGAATTGAATCCATCATAATTATTGTTGCTGTCGGGGGGGAGGAAACCTTGGATGTCCATATTTGATCTTTTTAGGTTTTCCTTTTTTTTCTTCAGAAATGTATGCCCTATTTTGTACAGTCACATGACAGCGCAAAAGTAGTAAAAACAGCAGATATACAACTTTACAATTTGACACGTTGTAACTTGTTATGTGGTTAAATGTGTCTGTGGGTTATATAACTACTTAACCAATGAAATGTATTAAAAGAACGTGTGACTGAATAATAACTCCATTTGATCCATTTGAACACATTCCAAATGTCCAATTCCTGAAAAGTCACGGTTGTGGACGTACACGGATTACACACGGCAGCAACTGTGGGAATAAAGCTTTGTTTATCTCTGCTGTCGGGAAGAAGTCACTAAAGTTTAAAGGACATTTAAATTATACATTTATCAGGAAAACCATTTAAATCAAAGCAATACTGCCTCATCAAAGTTGGTATTGTGACTTTATATATTGTCAATTACTTACATGAGAGATGGAAAGGTGGAGTTAGATGCTTTAGCAGACAGTTTGAGGGTCCACATTTTTTAAAGAGGTTTAATCAACACACAAACGTAAAGGGTTCAATAGCATTGATTTATGAAACAAAATTAAAAATGGAGGTCTGAAAAAAATCACAAAGATCACAAAAATGTACTTCATAATGTTACAGATTTTTTTCAGACCTCCAGTTCTAGGCAACACAGAATGGGGGGACTTTTTTATTATTTCCACACAACAACTCTAAGGTATATTAACACTTATACCATTGCCGAAGTCCTTTGTCAATTGAAGCCTAATTTTGATACTAACGCTTAACGCCATTGCCGAAGACCTTTGTCAATTGCGCTTTTATAGTGCATTCGATGGATCGAGCCATAAGGCTACTTACTTTAGCCGGTTAGCTAGCTGTGTTGTTAGCACAGCACTGGATCGCCCATCTTAGATCGTCGTTGCCATAATAATCCATTCTATCTGTTTCTTTCAATCGCCTGTGTCCGAATGTGGATGGCATTTTGGTCAAAACAGCGTTTCTTTGACAGCACAGAGCCTGCGATGAGGAGCCCCCAAGTGCACTGGCATGGACCCAAATTGTAAACAACAGTTGAACGGGACCTGTTAAACTTCCAAGGAGTAAAATAAATGCTAGCGCTAAATGGCATAATTTAGCGCTAGTGACATAGTAAAATGTTCAAAATCAGTGGAATTCCCCTTTAACCCTAACCAAAAAATTACAGTTAAGCCTTTTCCACAATGAAACTTTCTTCACAAAATTGAGAAATAATATTTTTGACCCTTCCGCCACCTTCTTTACATCTCCCTGAGTCTAATGATTGGTTACACCCCTATCCCATAGCCCCGAATAAGGACTTGTGTCGGTCGGCAATTGGATCTCGACCCTCCTAGAGAAAGCGTCTCCAGGAGGTCGAGCGCAGTTGCATGTTCCGAGGACTTGCATGGCGAATCATTGGAGCGGTTGGGGCTTAAAAGCCAAACAACCGAATTGGGGGGGTTTTTAATGAAAGAAACTCATTCATTGCAATTATTTGTTTTCATAATCGTGATGATAGCCCTAACCTTCGTTTGAGTTCCGACCTTTCCTTAAAGGTGGTTATGAAAGTATTTAGAAGTTCCAAGACACACACCTGTACCTTGCCCAGCCTTTACATGGACTTGATGCGCTGAGGGAGTGTGAACTGTGAACGTGCAGTGTCCCCACCGCCGCCGGTCACCCACTCGTACCTCCCCTCCCTCTGCAGTAATCTGTGTTAATGTCTTTAGGCAGGCAGGCACGCTGCTTTTTTTTGTATGTGCTGCTTGCGTCAGCTGAGCCACACACAAAGTGGGTCACTCGCACACACAGACACACACACACACACACACACACACACACGCACGCACGCTCACACACATACACACGCACACACAGGAACTCCAAAGGAAGTAGGGCTGCAACAAACACATTCTTTTCATAATATATTATTCTGTCGGGTATTGTTTTGATCTATTACTTTAGGTAATAGAAATATTATTATGTATTAATTTATGATTATATATTTACCAGGCACAAAACAAGGAATAAAGGCAGGTTTTCACATTTTAGTGTGGACTTATTTTAATATGACATTGTATGACATCTTTGGTCAATTGATTATTTAATGATTAGCTTATCCCCTTCTGGAGAGGCTGTGCCCTTTGACACTTGACTTTGTCTCTCTCCTCTCCACAGCTTTCTCTCCGAAATGCTTACTTTGTGCTTAATTGCACGCCAGTATCGTGCACCAATAATCAGTTTCTGGTGCAACATTGCACAAAGTATAAATTACTCTCTTACCTTCTCTAATCTTGACTCGCTCTCTATCGCTCAGTTGTCAAGTGCGTCCACAACATGTTTCTGGTCTGGTCCATGAGAAAGCTGTGCCATAAGTTGACCTTTGCTGTACCATATGACACTCATACTGGGTCTTATTAGGACACAGATGGGTCTACCAATGACATCAAAGGAGTAGGGAAGGCTTTGGACTCAGCTGACCCCCACTTTATAAATAGTTATTATCTATAGCGCCAGTTTGATGTCCAGGAAATGGGAGGGGTTTCCCTCAGTGACACAGTAAATGAGACTGTGTGTGTGTGTGTGTGTGTGTGTGTGTTTGTACATGTGCTTGGCTCTGTACATGCTATCAGGCATGTAAAATTCATACGTGCACCCTTTGTCAAATCCGACTTCAGGAATGCGGCACACAATGAAAACACAGTGACGGTAGCAACAGCCAAGCCTAGCAAATGAAACGGGCCGGTGTTTATTCATTGTTATTGTATCATTCATCAGTCAGCTAGATATTATTTTACCATTCCATCTTATTGTATTACTGGATGCTGGCTGAAATGAAAATCTTTTCAGCGTTTGTACACATGCTACTGAAAGTCCCTGAATAATAGAATTTCCCTTTGTACACTCAGATGTCCATTTGGTTCCTACAGTATATGACTAACCTAGTTGGAATTTCCAAACTTCCCAAACTTCTCATATTTGAACTGCATTGGGGACCCCTCCCCTCACTGACAAGCACTTGAAATTGTAGGCATTAAATTAGTTTGACCCGCCGCCACACAAAAAATGTTAAAATAGCCAAACTACAAGCACTGCAAGGCGTTGTGAGCTATTTTCACAATGTTTGCAGTTTTTCTTACGAATTTGGTGTTAATGGACTAAATAGGCCCGGCCCTCAAGGTGTTAAAAAGATCTTAAAAGTCATGAAATTGTAACTTTAGAAATGTGCAGATGTTGGTTTGTTTACTGTTGAGTGATAAAACAATGTTGCACATTAAGCTAATCACCAGGGCCCAGTGGGAACCACTGCTGTAACATACTGTACGGTCCATGTCTCTGTTTGTGTCAGACTCTGAAACGTAAGGAGAAGGAGTACGAACATGAGATGGAGCGCCTGGCGCGGGAGAAGATCGCCACGCAGCAGCGTCTGGCCGAGCTGAAGAAAGAGCTGAGTCAGTGCATGGACATCACGGAGATAGAGCGAGTCCTCAGACAGACCGTCCAACCCGAGGACGACCAGGTCTCCACCTCTACCGCATCAGGTACACACACACACACACTCATACATACACACACATACACATTAGGGATGCCAAACGACTCATATTTGGCCAATCGACGTGTCGAGGCCGAAAATCAACGTGTCAAACGATTTTTTTCCTATTTTTTCTTCATTCTTTTTATATTTTTGTTGTTGCTGCGCAGCAGTTGAGGAGAACGCAACTATGCATTCCTTTAAGCAACACAACTTCTGCAACTGCATCCATATGTTTAGAATTTGCATCAATGATCAAATCCCAATAATAAAAAATAAACTTTATTTTGTAAACAACTAAACTGAAGGAGCAACAGCGCTATCGGCTAGCCGCTAGTCCCAACTCTCAAGTGTCTGCAGCCTGTCACGAGCCCCGTAATGAACTGATATGGGACGCACGTTGTTCCGTATTTTAATGTCGGGTCGGGGAATAAATACAGTATGACTGACGGATTTGACAACTCTGTCCTGCTTTCTTCACGAGAAGAGAAGAGCGCTCACTGCTCAGAACCTGAGCAGACCTGTGGCTGTCAATTCACTTTACGGCATGTGTGAGTTGAGATGTGAACCTGGGTCTGGGAAGCTCAGAGCTACAGCCATTGGCTCATGATACGAGCACACGACCAATGGGACACCCCCCCCCCCCCCCCCATACATTTCAATTTCTTTATTTGAGTCCACATTTATAAAATACATTATCAAGGGCACAAATATTTTCAGTTGCTTCTGATATACTACACACTCGAAACATTGCGTGTCTCAGTGCTTGAGTCCAAACAAGCCCTAAATGTACAGAATATAGGCAACACATGAACTTATTCACAGCAAACATTGGTCACTTCAGTCTGTCATATTACCAACACCGAAAGTAAATCATGGGTACAAAAAGCACCTTCTCCTCCAAATAGACCGACTGCCTATAATGGAGGAGATTGAACCGTATGTTGCAAGCTGCTTTGCCTTACACTTGGACAACCCTATAATCCTCAAGCCTCTGACCACTACCCTGTGGACATGGCCCAGGTCAAACAATGAGATGACACGTATAGCCCAGTTGTATAATGGCCTGTACTAATATTTTACTTGTTTAGTAAGGAAAGCTTCCTCTAAACTTGAATCAAAAGCACAGCCAACTTCCAATAGAAAAACCTCTCTGCTGTTTTTTGTGAAACACAACGGAAGAATGAAACATAGGTGACACGTCTTTGGCAATAATGTTCACAATTCTGTCATGCCTGGCTATATACAGTCCTTTGTAAATATTTCAGCCGTTTAATATATGAGACATAGACTCTATGGTCTGATGCTGTCCATGGTGTACTGTAGACAGTGAGGGTCATGATTATTGCAGCCGTAGTCCTGTCCAGCGCGTTTTCTATGCTGCTCTCTGAGCGCTAGAAGATGCGCACACGTGCCGTTGTTAGGGAGCGCGCTTGTTGTTCCGTCGTTGCGGCTTACTGTTGCGTGAGCGTTGATTGACAGGTCAGTGATCACAGATTCAGAGACGTGCATCGTCTCGTTGTCCGCTCCTTTCCACTCCAAAGAGACACCAGTACAGTTACACAGATCATTCAGATCAGGCCAGTCAGAGTTTACACCAAAACCAGTTGCGTTGGTATCCAATTTACCACTGGGCTTCTTTTTTAACCCGAGGAAGCTCACATATACACATACACTCACACAAACGTGTATGTTTATATTACTATACTTAGAAAGGCTTCAACATTTTAGGAAGGCGATTTTATGAATGCCATTTACCATTTTTAAACCTGACCCTGTAAATAGCCAGGCTCACAAGTTGTGAGCTTGTATATCTGCTATCGTTGGTGCACGAGTCACGACACCGGCGCACAACAACATATAAATCAGTCATCATTTCAACCCTAACCCCCAAACCTAACCACTCAATTCCTAACCCTAACCCCAATATTTTCTTATTGTATCTTATCTTAACTAAAAAAAAAAAAAAGGTTTAACTGTATATAACAACCATTATCTTGTGAGGACCAGGAAAATGGTTCTCAAATTCTACTATACTTGTGAGGACATCTGGCCCTCAGAAGTATAGTAATACATGTATCCATACACACACACACACCCCCTTAAGACTAACGGTCCCGTTCCTCTCCACAGAAGGTGAAGACAACTTTGACCAGGACATCGAGGAGGACGTGTCTTCGACTGCTCGTCCTCCGTCCCTCCCCAAACCCATCGCCCCCCTCCTACAGGCCTCGCCCCTCCTGGCCCCTCACCTGTCGATCCAACACGCGGCCCTCCCACTCTCCGGGCTCCTGACCACGACGGCCTCCCCGGCCCCTCAGCCCATAGCCCCCGCCCCCCCGGCCCCCACCATGACACTGGCCCCGCCGCAGGCCATGCAGCTGCAACCCACAGTGATTGCCCACCACGCCGCCGTCTCCCACGCCTCCGTCATCCAGGCCGTCAATCACGCCCTGCCGGCCAATCACAAGCACCTGACGCACATCGCCCCCTCGCCGGGGCCCACGTTGTCGTCCTCCTCTGTCGTCGTCCCCCAGCAAATGGCGGCCGCTCCCGCTCCGACGCCGCTCACGGTGACGCCCGCCGCTCACCACCACCACCACCACCACCACCCGATCACGGCGCAGCCCATCGGACACATCACGGTGCACCCCGTGGCGCACTTGGGCGGCCCGCTGCCACCGCACTTGTCGACGGCGCTGTACCCGCAGGGCGTCACCATGTCCCAGCCCACCATGGTGGGTCACATCACCCACACCTTCACCCACCTGCCTCACGTCCACGCCGCGCACGCCGCCACCCAGATGAGCGCGGCGGCGGCCGTGATGAGCCAGGGAGGGCAGACCCTGGGGAAGCCCACGGCCGTGTTGGCCCCTCACCCGCAGCTGGTGGGCCAGACCACAGTCCTCAACCCCGTCACCATGGTTACAGTCCCACCCTTCCCTGTCAGCACGCTCAAACTGGCCTGAAAGAGAGACATATGGATGGATGGACGGATGGATGCATGGATGGATGCATGGATGGACTGATGTGAAGTCCTGTCTTAAGAACATCACAACATTCCCTCGTAGATAAATGAAATGTGATGTCTGCTTTATAGCAGTGGTTCTCGAACTTTGTCATTGCAAGGACCGCCAATTTGGTATGCATTTGAGCACAGCCCCCCCCCCCCCTATAGCGGTCTCTTACAGAGCTGTAAGGGTCCATTTGGTTCCTAACTATCAATAACCTGGCTGGGGACTCCCCGGGGTCCCCGAAACCCACTTCAAGAACCACTGCTTCATAGGCTTTGTGCAACTGTATTCCCGGGTTTGCCGAAGCTGTCATACGTTTCTGGTTCATTTCCCCATAGCTTTGTTCAAGCGGCTCTGCAGCAGATTTGGACCAGAAACACTTGAAGTTGTTCTGTTTCCGGTTCAAATCTAATCACAGAGCCAATCAAACGAAGCTATGGGTAAAGGACACAGGAACAGGAAACGGGAATGCCACCGTCCGGGAAACCATAGTCTCGCGTTGCCAGACTGTTGCCTCTCGCAATTTCCAAATGCTTCCAGTCTGGAGCAATGGAAAAGCTATCATGAGTCAAATATAAAGTGGAAGTGGAGCCTCCTTCCCACTTCAGTTTCGTCTCTACAGTTGCGCAAATTTATCCAAATATACATAGAAAACATCTAAGCATACATAGCTTGTTGCTTAGCAGAAAATGAAATAAAAAATGAAATGTGAAATTTAAAAATATATTTTCGTGAACGGAAATAGCAGCTTCCTTACTTGGATTTCGGGAGGTATAGTTCCAGACTCTATATAGCATTCCGAGATTGTGGAATAGTTGTCTGGCTACGTGAGACTAGGGAAACCAGGGACTACAGATCCCATTGCCTAGAGAGGATCTTTGGGGATTTGTTTTTATGCATGTGCGTACGTAAGTACACAACCAGGACATGTTTGCAGAGTGAGTGGCTTATTCGTGAAGACTCATTGCTGTTGTCAAGACAGGACCTTCCATCTTTCCCTCCGTCCTTCCTTTCTTCCCTTGCCTCCTTCCTTCCTCCCTTCCTTCCTGCACTACCTTTCCACGTTTCCTCAGCGTACAACCAGAAGCACTAACATAATAAGCTCAGCGCTCACACTCAGGCATCAAGGATCTACCTTACATATTCTTTCATTCATTTAAGAGTAGAGCTGGGCAATGCGGTATATTGACATTATATCAAGATTGTGATATGGGACTAAATGTGGTTCGTTGATTTTGAATATCATAATATTGTGACACTGTATGGCATATTGTTTTTTCCAGTCTTCACCCTGGTTTTAATCACTTAAGCCTTATTTTCTGAAATTGTCAAGAATTCTCAAAAATGGATATTGTATTGTCACAATATTGATGTTGAGGTATTTGTTCGGAGATATTGTGAACTTTGATTTAGTCCATATCGCCCAGCCCTATTCAGGAGAAATCTGTACGTGAGAGCGTTTGATTAGTCTCTGGCGATAGTGGTATGTATTTGTTCTGTGTTCCAAACTCCCTCCCTCCAAAAAAACGAAACAGCAACGATGTCAGTGAGTAAAGTCAAACACATACTCCTTCTGGTGTTGGGCAATCTTCCAGTTCTGAATGGATGGACCTTTTTGAAGGTTGGAATGACGTCAATTTGTAGTATATATCACCGCCCTTTCCGAAGAAAGGTTATGACGTCGGGAGGAGTATGTATTGCGCTTAACCACTTAACTTAACCGCTTAACCCTCAGGGCTCAATACTAGTGTTTTTCTGTTTTGGGTTACTGTGGGGAAAAGCTTTGGCTGAAATGGCCAAAGCTCTGTGAGCTTGTCGATCGCCTACTTTCTGTGAAAGCCTTCCCCACGGTAAGGATGCTGGGGTCTAAGTGGTTAAAGTGCACCCATGTTGGTGAGATGATGAAGTCTGTGTGCTTGACAAAGTGAGGCTGAAGATAGTCTTCAGTGGGCCTGTATTTTAGGGGTACAGAAGTTAATCAAACTAATAGACTTAATTGATTATGAAATAATAATAATATTAAAATAATTAACAAGCCTACAAGTTTTGAAGTGACACGTGAGATTGTAGATCGGACATTTTCTGTAATTTTTTTTACATCAATGTGTGACTTATAGAATAGAGCTAGGTTGTTAATCAGAATAATTGATTTTGTTGATTATTTAAAAAAAGATATGAACCTTTTTTCATATTATAGAAACATAATCCTCGATTATTTGGTTAAATCGAAAAAAGTAAGAATAATCTCTAAGAAAATAATTAATATTTGGGGCCTTAACATGTATCACAATGATTGCCACCACCAGATTCCAGGTTATCAATCACACAGAGAGAAAACAAGTTGAAGCTCTTTGTCACCATGGCTAATTCACCTTCAAAATGATGGTTTTCACATCTTCTCAACACAACAGTAACATGGCACCCTCTACAGTTAGTCACAGCACACAACTACTGTTAATGCACCAAACAAGCACTGTGCAGGGTACCTAAATGAAGTGTGTAGAACTGGATCAGGTCCCAGAAATGGCACACAAAACAAGTCTACAAAAGTAAGGGGTTAAGGTTATTAACCACTTAAGTCCTATACTTCATCATTCGTCATATTATTTTATGATGAATGGAATATAACTGATCTATAAGCTCTCAATGTGGCACAATGTGATGTATTGTGAACTTGTAGATCTGCTATTTTCACTATTTATAAAACAAAAGTGAGAATTTTTGTAAATGTTTGCCTGTAATGATATGCCAAAAATAAGGACGACAGGTTGAAAGTGGCTTAATCAGAACAGGTACGCATGCCCACAGATGCACAACTCAATTGTTCCTTATCTATTTTGTGTGAAAAACAATGTTTACCTATTCTCATATGCCCTGCTGCTGAGTGGGGTAAAAAAAAAAAATAAGAAAAAGAAGAACATGGTAAAACTCTACAGATCAAGTCAATAAAATAATGAGTGGAAAAATGTGGATTTTGAAAATGTAGGAACCCTGAGAATGTTTGTGTGCGTTTACATCGAGTTCATGGCTCAACAGCCCTCTTGCCAGCCTAGACTCATGACTACATTTCTGTGTCTCTGTCACATTCTAATTTGTTGTTTTTCACCAGTTACGTATGAAATCAAAATTGACCCTTGCCTTTTTTTCTCTCCCCCCCCCCTTTTTTTTCTGTTTCTATATATGTATGTATATGTGACTATATTCTGTTTATATCCTGTACTATAGCTAATCCTGCTGTTTCTGATGCATGGTTCTAATTTGGTTGTACAGTTTGACCCACTGTGCATGTCAGCGACAATGTACCGTCCGTTTGCGGGCGAGGTATGTTTCTTTATATATGGCATATAAAATTCAGATTCCATAGCTTAGAAGGAAGGCCACGCTGCCATTGGCTAGTAAGTTGGTTGTCATGCAACCGCTGGTGCTAACGTGACCATCCCGCCGGGGTATGGCGTTTGTTTACTCATACTTTTTCTTTTCATACAGAAGCGATGTATGGGTGCTGGGTGTATCATAATGTATGTATGTATGTATGTATGAGCAATGTTCGTGTATTCACCTTTCTCAACACTGTGATAAAACCCTCGACGAAATGTATACACACATAATGAATGAATGGGGAAAAAAAGATACAGTCACATTTGTTTTTTTTGTTATTCTATTTTGGCCACTTTTGTGAGTTCCACTGAGACAAGTAAAAAAGTTGAAAAGAAACTAACCTAATGTCTGATATTCAGTTTGAGTTTTGTAATATTTGTATGTACTTTTTTTTGTAAATGTGTGATCGTATGCACGTTTAGGCATTTGAGTGTATGTAGTTTACAAAATTTGACCCATGCCCGTTTAGTTTTCTGCATGTAGATTGCCGTTTAGCTCTTTTGTTGGTTTTTGTACGTTTTCTTTAATTTTTCCGGGACCATGTACAATGATACTGTATGATGTGGGCGGGACATTGGACCTCAAGCTACATTGATATTTTATATCTAAATATAAAACAATGTTTTCCCTATGGAGAAAGTTTTAAGTTATATATAAATATATATCTATATCGCCTGTATGTTTTTGGGCTGCCTTTTAGATTAACTGTCCACTGTTTAAGATAACAATTAAATGAATATAAAAAAATTGAAGAGTTATGCAGAAGAAATAATAAAGATTCTTAATAAATCTTATTACATTTACAATAATGGTTGTCTGTCAATATTTCTCTGGATAGCCACATTTCTTCGTGTAATGACAGCTGAGAGGGAGCCAGTTAAATTATGAAAATCATGCTTTTCGACACTAGTACTGTTATTTATCATGGTTTTCTATGATATATATTATATTTTTAATGAAAATCCTCCCCTGCTTAATGTATATCTGTGGCCTGCAATTTTTTCATTCTTTTCAAATCCTCAAAAATGATGAATAACGACGTGCTATAGCAGGGATACTCAAATATATTTACCTGTGGGCCACATTATCTATGAGTAGCTGTCTGCCTGCCTGCCAGCCAGCAAGTTGGTTAACAGAAAATAAATTGCGGAAATCGTAATTGTGGAAATTGCGGAATTGCGGAATTGCGGAAATGGAAATTGCGGAAATTGGAAATTGCGGAAATTGCAAATTGCGGAAATCGTAATTGTGGAAATTGCGGAATTGCCGAAATTGCGGAATTGCCGAAATGGAAATTGCGGAAATTGCAAATTGCGGAAATTACGGAAATTGCGGAAATTGCAGAAATTCATCATCCGCCAGCCTACCTGCTGCCTCCTCCTCCTCCTCCTCCTCCTCCTCCTCTTCCTCCCCCTATCCAGCTCATCGCCCCTGGACTTCAGCCCATCGCCCCCCCAGCTCCATGCGGCGAATCGATGAGAGCGCCCCTCACTTCACATTGTTGGGATTCTTCAGTGGTGCAATTATATATACGCACGCATGTTTCATGATAAATGCTTTTATGTGATGTATTCCCATGCTTTTGTTCTTGCTTAATGTATGTCGCTCTGGATTAAGAGCGTCTGCTAAATGCCTAAATTGTAAAATTGTAAATTGTCCCCTTGCGCGCAGGGTCCGGCCCATTCCTCTCTGTTATGTCATATGACGAGCATTTAACTTTTAATATCACAATTATTGTAGCTAATCTAACTGAATCTGGAAGTATTCCTTTATTAAATGATTCTTCATAGTCTGGAATTGTAACTGATCAATTTTCTTTTGTGACTTTCGCTTTTATTTTATATGGAGGGACAGTCAGTGGTGTAAACTTTATTTATATAGCACATTTCATACATAAAATGCAACTCTGTCACATTCTGTCTCTCCCTCAGTCTCCACACTGGCCTCCCATATCCCATTCCAGCACACCCAGTTCCATTTACACACCTGTCAACTACCTAATCAGCCCAGCAGTGAACACTTCTCCAATCAACCTGCTCACTATAAAACTGGACTCAGTACAAACACTCATTGTCAGTTCATAACCTGTGTCACAGATGTCCTGCCTGTTCATGTGTTGACTTTGATGTCATTCTGATTCATGCCTGATTCCTACCTGCATTCCCCTGTGTAAGATATCTCGTAATTCTTTATTAAATACTTTATTATTATACTCTAGTTTGTTGTGACTTTGCTCCTGGGTTCAACTCTGTCTGCATCCTTGACAACTAAAGTACTTCACATATTAAACTTTATTTATATAGCACATGTCATACATAAAATGCAACTCAAAGTACTTCACATGAAAATAAAATAAAAAATAACAAGCAGCGGAATGCCAGAAACAAAAAGTAGGTCAATCTACAATTAGCAAATAAAAATAGCAATACAAAACTAAAACATTAAAAATGGTAAGGAAATTTGTATTGGATAATACATTTTAAATTGATATTATTAGATATTCAACTTTATTGACATTTATAATTAAATTGGTGTCTTTACACTGTATAATCCAATGTTGTTTGTTTCTGTTGCTTAACTCTGTTGCTTTAACTACATATAAGTGTCTATTTGTTTGTCTCTAAATGTTTTGATGAATTGAACAATGCCCTTTGTTCAATTCATGCCATACTATAGCACGCCGTTTTTCATCATTTTTGAGGATTTGAAGAAAATTCAAAATTTCAAAAAACATGGGTTATAGCCCATCGTTTTTTGAATTTTTGAAAAAAATGTTATCCTCATTTTTCATCATTTTTGAACATGGGCTATAGCCCCTACCGTACGGCATACTATAGCACGCCGTTTTTCATCATTTTTGAGGATTTGAAGAAAATTCAAAATTTCAAAAAACATGGGTTATAGCCCATCGTTTTTTGAATTTTTGAAAAAAATGTTATCCTCATTTTTCATCATTTTTGAACATGGGCTATAGCCCCTACCGTACGGCATACTATAGCACGCCGTTTTTCATCATTTTTGAGGATTTGAAGAAAATTCAAAATTTCAAAAAACATGGGTTATAGCCCATTGTTTTTTGAATTTTTGAAAAAAATGTTATCCTCATTCTTCATCATTTTTGAACATGGGCTATAGCCCCTACCGTACGGCATACTATAGCACGTCGTTTTTCATCATTTTTGAGGATTTGAAGAAAATTCAAAATTTCAAAAAACATGGGTTATAGCCCATCGTTTTTTGAATTTTTGAAAAAAATGTTATCCTCATTTTTCATCATTTTTGAACATGGGCTATAGCCCCTACCGTACGGCATACTATAGCACGCCGTTTTTCATCATTTTTGAGGATTTGAAAAAATTTCAAAATTTCAAAAAACATGGGTTATAGCCCATCGTTTTTTGAATTTTTGAAAAAAATGTTATCCTCATTTTTCATCATTTTTGAACATGGGCTATAGCCCCTACCGTACGGCATACTATAGCACGCCGTTTTTCATCATTTTTGAGGATTTGAAGAAAATTCAAAATTTCAAAAAACATGGGTTATAGCCCATCGTTTTTTGAATTTTTGAAAAAAATGTTATCCTCATTTTTCATCATTTTTGAACATGGGCTATAGCCCCTACCGTACGACATACTATAGCACGCCGTTTTTCATCATTTTTGAGGATTTGAAGAAAATTCAAAATTTCAAAAAACATGGGTTATAGCCCATCGTTTTTTGAATTTTTGAAAAAAATGTTATCCTCATTTTTCATCATTTTTGAACATGGGCTATAGCCCCTACCGTACGGCATACTATAGCACGCCGTTTTTCATCATTTTTGAGGATTTGAAGAAAATTCAAAATTTCAAAAAACATGGGTTATAGCCCATCGTTTTTTGAATTTTTGAAAAAATGTTATCCTCATTTTTCATCATTTTTGAACATGGGCTATAGCCCCTACCGTACGGCATACTATAGCACGCCGTTTTTCATCATTTTTGAGGATTTGAAGAAAATTAAAAATTTCAAAAAACATGGGTTATAGCCCATCGTTTTTTGAATTTTTGAAAAAAATGTTATCCTCATTTTTCATCATTTTTGAACATGGGCTATAGCCCCTACCGTACGGCATACTATAGCACGCCGTTTTTCATCATTTTTGAGGATTTGAAGAAAATTCAAAATTTCAAAAAACATGGGTTATAGCCCATTGTTTTTGAATTTTTGAAAAAAATGTTATCCTCATTTTTCATCATTTTTGAACATGGGCTATAGCCCCTACCGTACGGCATACTATAGCACGCCGTTTTTCATCATTTTTGAGGATTTGAAGAAAATTCAAAATTTCAAAAAACATGGGTTATAGCCCATCGTTTTTTGAATTTTTGAAAAAAATGTTATCCTCATTTTTCATCATTTTTGAACATGGGCTATAGCCCCTACCGTACGGCATACTATAGCACGCCGTTTTTCATCATTTTTGAGGATTTGAAGAAAATTCAAAATTTCAAAAAACATGGGTTATAGCCCATTGTTTTTGAATTTTTGAAAAAAATGTTATCCTCATTTTTCATCATTTTTGAACATGGGCTATAGCCCCTACCGTACGGCATACTATAGCACGCCGTTTTTCATCATTTTTGAGGATTTGAAGAAAATTCAAAATTTCAAAAAACATGGGTTATAGCCCATCGTTTTTTGAATTTTTGAAAAAAATGTTATCCTCATTTTTCATTATTTTTGAACATGGGCTATAGCCCCTACCGTACGGCATACTATAGCACGCCGTTTTTCATCATTTTTGAGGATTTGAAGAAAATTCAAAATTTCAAAAAACATGGGTTATAGCCCATCGTTTTTTGAATTTTTGAAAAAAATGTTATCCTCATTTTTCATCATTTTTGAACATGGGCTATAGCCCCTACCGTACGGCATACTATAGCACGCCGTTTTTCATCATTTTTGAGGATTTGAAGAAAATTCAAAATTTAAAAAAACATGGGTTATAGCCCATCGTTTTTTGAATTTTTGAAAAAAATGTTATCCTCATTTTTCATCATTTTTGAACATGGGCTATAGCTCCTACCGTACGGCATACTATAGCACGCCGTTTTTCATCATTTTTGAGGATTTGAAGAAAATTCAAAATTTCAAAAAACATGGGTTATAGCCCATCGTTTTTTGAATTTTTGAAAAAAATGTTATCCTCATTTTTCATCATTTTTGAACATGGGCTATAGCCCCTACCGTACGGCATACTATAGCACGCCGTTTTTCATCATTTTTGAGGATTTGAAGAAAATTCAAAATTTCAAAAAACATGGGTTATAGCCCATTGTTTTTGAATTTTTGAAAAAAATGTTATCCTCATTTTTCATCATTTTTGAACATGGGCTATAGCCCCTACCGTACGGCATACTATAGCACGCCGTTTTTCATCATTTTTGAGGATTTGAAGAAAATTCAAAATTTCAAAAAACATGGGTTATAGCCCATCGTTTTTTGAATTTTTGAAAAAAATGTTATCCTCATTTTTCATTATTTTTGAACATGGGCTATAGCCCCTACCGTACGGCATACTATAGCACGCCGTTTTTCATCATTTTTGAGGATTTGAAGAAAATTCAAAATTTCAAAAAACATGGGTTATAGCCCATCGTTTTTTGAATTTTTGAAAAAAATGTTATCCTCATTTTTCATCATTTTTGAACATGGGCTATAGCCCCTACCGTACGGCATACTATAGCACGCCGTTTTTCATCATTTTTGAGGATTTGAAGAAAATTCAAAATTTCAAAAAACATGGGTTATAGCCCATCGTTTTTTGAATTTTTGAAAAAAATGTTATCCTCATTTTTCATCATTTTTGAACATGGGCTATAGCTCCTACCGTACGGCATACTATAGCACGCCGTTTTTCATCATTTTTGAGGATTTGAAGAAAATTCAAAATTTCAAAAAACAT
Source organism: Protomyctophum bolini (assembly GCF_963924005.1). Taxonomy (NCBI): domain Eukaryota; kingdom Metazoa; phylum Chordata; class Actinopteri; order Myctophiformes; family Myctophidae; genus Protomyctophum; species Protomyctophum bolini. The sequence goes on along the minus strand of NC_137874.1, from coordinate 12,753,852 downwards.
GGGTTATAGCCCATCGTTTTTTGAATTTTTGAAAAAAATGTTATCCTCATTTTTCATCATTTTTGAACATGGGCTATAGCCCCTACCGTACGGCATACTATAGCACGCCGTTTTTCATCATTTTTGAGGATTTGAAGAAAATTCAAAATTTCAAAAAACATGGGTTATAGCCCATTGTTTTTGAATTTTTGAAAAAAATGTTATCCTCATTTTTCATCATTTTTGAACATGGGCTATAGCCCCTACCGTACGGCATACTATAGCACGCCGTTTTTCATCATTTTTGAGGATTTGAAGAAAATTCAAAATTTCAAAAAACATGGGTTATAGCCCATCGTTTTTTGAATTTTTGAAAAAAATGTTATCCTCATTTTTCATCATTTTTGAACATGGGCTATAGCCCCTACCGTACGGCATACTATAGCACGCCGTTTTTCATCATTTTTGAGGATTTGAAGAAAATTCAAAATTTCAAAAAACATGGGTTATAGCCCATTGTTTTTGAATTTTTGAAAAAAATGTTATCCTCATTTTTCATCATTTTTGAACATGGGCTATAGCCCCTACCGTACGGCATACTATAGCACGCCGTTTTTCATCATTTTTGAGGATTTGAAGAAAATTCAAAATTTCAAAAAACATGGGTTATAGCCCATCGTTTTTTGAATTTTTGAAAAAAATGTTATCCTCATTTTTCATCATTTTTGAACATGGGCTATAGCCCCTACCGTACGGCATACTATAGCACGCCGTTTTTCATCATTTTTGAGGATTTGAAGAAAATTCAAAATTTCAAAAAACATGGGTTATAGCCCATTGTTTTTGAATTTTTGAAAAAAATGTTATCCTCATTTTTCATCATTTTTGAACATGGGCTATAGCCCCTACCGTACGGCATACTATAGCACGCCGTTTTTCATCATTTTTGAGGATTTGAAGAAAATTCAAAATTTCAAAAAACATGGGTTATAGCCCATCGTTTTTTGAATTTTTGAAAAAAATGTTATCCTCATTTTTCATCATTTTTGAACATGGGCTATAGCCCCTACCGTACGGCATACTATAGCACGCCGTTTTTCATCATTTTTGAGGATTTGAAGAAAATTCAAAATTTCAAAAAACATGGGTTATATAGCCCATCGTTTTTTGAATTTTTGAAAAAAATGTTATCCTCATTTTTCATCATTTTTGAACATGGGCTATAGCCCCTACCGTACGGCATACTATAGCACGCCGTTTTTCATCATTTTTGAGGATTTGAAGAAAATTCAAAATTTCAAAAAACATGGGTTATAGCCCATTGTTTTTGAATTTTTGAAAAAAATGTTATCCTCATTTTTCATCATTTTTGAACATGGGCTATAGCCCCTACCGTACGGCATACTATAGCACGCCGTTTTTCATCATTTTTGAGGATTTGAAGAAAATTCAAAATTTCAAAAAACATGGGTTATAGCCCATTGTTTTTTAATTAAAAAAAAAATGTTATCCTCATTTTTCATCATTTTTGAACATGGGCTATAGCCCCTACCGTACGGCATACTATAGCACGCCGTTTTTCATCATTTTTGAGGATTTGAAGAAAATTCAAAATTTCAAAAAACATGGGTTATAGCCCATCGTTTTTTGAATTTTTGAAAAAAATGTTATCCTCATTTTTCATCATTTTTGAACATGGGCTATAGCCCCTACCGTACGGCATACTATAGCACGCCGTTTTTCATCATTTTTGAGGATTTGAAGAAAATTCAAAATTTCAAAAAACATGGGTTATAGCCCATCGTTTTTTGAATTTTTGAAAAAAATGTTATCCTCATTTTTCATCATTTTTGAACATGGGCTATAGCCCCTACCGTACGGCATACTATAGCACGCCGTTTTTCATCATTTTTGAGGATTTGAAGAAAATTCAAAATTTCAAAAAACATGGGTTATAGCCCATCGTTTTTTGAATTTTTGAAAAAAATGTTATCCTCATTTTTCATCATTTTTGAACATGGGCTATAGCCCCTACCGTACGGCATACTATAGCACGCCGTTTTTCATCATTTTTGAGGATTTGAAGAAAATTCAAAATTTCAAAAAACATGGGTTATAGCCCATTGTTTTTGAATTTTTGAAAAAAATGTTATCCTCATTTTTCATCATTTTTGAACATGGGCTATAGCCCCTACCGTACGGCATACTATAGCACGCCGTTTTTCATCATTTTTGAGGATTTGAAGAAAATTCAAAATTTCAAAAAACATGGGTTATAGCCCATCGTTTTTTGAATTTTTGAAAAAAATGTTATCCTCATTTTTCATCATTTTTGAACATGGGCTATAGCCCCTACCGTACGGCATACTATAGCACGCCGTTTTTCATCATTTTTGAGGATTTGAAGAAAATTCAAAATTTCAAAAAACATGGGTTATAGCCCATCGTTTTTTGAATTTAAAAAAAAATGTTATCCTCATTTTTCATCATTTTTGAACATGGGCTATAGCCCCTACCGTACGGCATACTATAGCACGCCGTTTTTCATCATTTTTGAGGATTTGAAGAAAATTCAAAATTTCAAAAAACATGGGTTATAGCCCATCGTTTTTTGAATTTTTGAAAAAAATGTTATCCTCATTTTTCATCATTTTTGAACATGGGCTATAGCCCCTACCGTACGGCATACTATAGCACGCCGTTTTTTATCATTTTTGAGGATTTGAAGAACATTCAAAATTTCAAAAAACATGGGTTATAGCCCATTGTTTTTTGAATTTTTGAAAAAAATGTTATCCTCATTTTTCATCATTTTTGAACATGGGCTATAGCCCCTACCGTACGGCATACTATAGCACGCCGTTTTTCATCATTTTTGAGGATTTGAAGAAAATTCAAAATTTCAAAAAACATGGGTTATAGCCCATCGTTTTTTGAATTTTTGAATAAAATGTTATCCTCATTTTTCATCATTTTTGAACATGGGCTATAGCCCCTACCGTACGGCATACTATAGCACGCCGTTTTTCATCATTTTTGAGGATTTGAAGAAAATTCAAAATTTCAAAAACATGGGTTATAGCCCATCGTTTTTTGAATTTTTGAAAAAAATGTTATCCTCATTTTTCATCATTTTTGAACATGGGCTATAGCCCCTACCGTACGGCATACTATAGCACGCCGTTTTTCATCATTTTTGAGGATTTGAAGAAATTTCAAAATTTCAAAAAACATGGGTTATAGCCCATCGTTTTTTGAATTTTTGAAAAAAATGTTATCCTCATTTTTCATCATTTTTGAACATGGGCTATAGCCCCTACCGTACGGCATACTATAGCACGCCGTTTTTCATCATTTTTGAGGATTTGAAGAAAATTCAAAATTTAAAAAAACATGGGTTATAGCCCATCGTTTTTTGAATTTTTGAAAAAAATGTTATCCTCATTTTTCATCATTTTTGAACATGGGCTATAGCCCCTACCGTACGGCATACTATAGCACGCCGTTTTTCATCATTTTTGAGGATTTGAAGAAAATTCAAATTTTCAAAAAACATGGGTTATACCCCATCGTTTTTTGAATTTTTGAAAAAAATGTTATCCTCATTTTTCATCATTTTTGAACATGGGCTATAGCCCCTACCGTACGGCATACTATAGCACGCCGTTTTTCATCATTTTTGAGGATTTGAAGAAAATTCAAAATTTCAAAAAACATGGGTTATAGCCCATCGTTTTTTGAATTTTTGAAAAAAATGTTATCCTCATTTTTCATCATTTTTGAACATGGGCTATAGCCCCTACCGTACGGCATACTATAGCACGCCGTTTTTCATCATTTTTGAGGATTTGAAGAAAATTCAAAATTTCAAAAAACATGGGTTATAGCCCATTGTTTTTTGAATTTTTGAAAAAAATGTTATCCTCATTTTTCATCATTTTTGAACATGGGCTATAGCCCCTACCGTACGGCATACTATAGCACGCCGTTTTTCATCATTTTTGAGGATTTGAAGAAAATTCAAAATTTCAAAAAACATGGGTTATAGCCCATCGTTTTTGAATTTTTGAAAAAGAAATTATCCTCATTTTTCATCATTTTTGAACATGGGCTATAGCCCCTACCGTACGGCATACTATAGCACGCCGTTTTTCATCATTTTTGAGGATTTGAAGAAAATTCAAAATTTCAAAAACATGGGTTATAGCCCATCGTTTTTTGAATTTTTGAAAAAAATGTTATCCTCATTTTTCATCATTTTTGAACATGGGCTATAGCCCCTACCGTACGGCATACTATAGCACGCCGTTTTTCATCATTTTTGAGGATTTGAAGAAATTTCAAAATTTCAAAAAACATGGGTTATAGCCCATCGTTTTTTGAATTTTTGAAAAAAATGTTATCCTCATTTTTCATCATTTTTGAACATGGGCTATAGCCCCTACCGTACGGCATACTATAGCACGCCGTTTTTCATCATTTTTGAGGATTTGAAGAAAATTCAAAATTTAAAAAAACATGGGTTATAGCCCATCGTTTTTTGAATTTTTAAAAAAAATGTTATCCTCATTTTTCATCAATTTTGAACATGGGCTATAGCCCCTACCGTACGGCATACTATAGCACGCCGTTTTTCATCATTTTTGAGGATTTGAAGAAAATTCAAAATTTCAAAAAACATGGGTTATACCCCATCGTTTTTTGAATTTTTGAAAAAAATGTTATCCTCATTTTTCATCATTTTTGAACATGGGCTATAGCCCCTACCGTACGGCATACTATAGCACGCCGTTTTTCATCATTTTTGAGGATTTGAAGAAAATTCAAAATTTAAAAAAACATGGGTTATAGCCCATCGTTTTTTGAATTTTTGAAAAAAATGTTATCCTCATTTTTCATCATTTTTGAACATGGGCTATAGCCCTACCGTACGGCATACTATAGCACGCCGTTTTTCATCATTTTTGAGGATTTGAAGAAAATTCAAAATTTCAAAAAACATGGGTTATAGCCCATTGTTTTTTGAATTTTTGAAAAAAATGTTATCCTCATTTTTCATCATTTTTGAACATGGGCTATAGCCCCTACCGTACGGCATACTATAGCACGCCGTTTTTCATCATTTTTGAGGATTTGAAGAAAATTCAAAATTTCAAAAAACATGGGTTATAGCCCATCGTTTTTTGAATTTTTGAAAAAAATGTTATCCTCATTTTTCATCATTTTTGAACATGGGCTATAGCCCCTACCGTACGGCATACTATAGCACGCCGTTTTTCATCATTTTTGAGGATTTGAAGAAAATTCAAAATTTCAAAAAACATGGGTTATAGCCCATCGTTTTTTGAATTTTTGAAAAAAATGTTATCCTCATTTTTCATCATTTTTGAACATGGGCTATAGCCCCTACCGTACGGCATACTATAGCACGCCGTTTTTTATCATTTTTGAGGATTTGAAGAACATTCAAAATTTCAAAAAACATGGGTTATAGCCCATTGTTTTTTTAATTTTTGAAAAAAATGTTATCCTCATTTTTCATCATTTTTGAACATGGGCTATAGCTCCTACCGTACGGCATACTATAGCACGCCGTTTTTCATCATTTTTGAGGATTTGAAGAAAATTCAAAATTTCAAAAAACATGGGTTATAGCCCATCGTTTTTTGAATTTTTGAATAAAATGTTATCCTCATTTTTCATCATTTTTGAACATGGGCTATAGCCCCTACCGTACGGCATACTATAGCACGCCGTTTTTCATCATTTTTGAGGATTTGAAGAAAATTCAAAATTTCAAAAACATGGGTTATAGCCCATCGTTTTTTGAATTTTTGAAAAAAATGTTATCCTCATTTTTCATCATTTTTGAACATGGGCTATAGCCCCTACCGTACGGCATACTATAGCACGCCGTTTTTCATCATTTTTGAGGATTTGAAGAAATTTCAAAATTTCAAAAAACATGGGTTATAGCCCATCGTTTTTTGAATTTTTGAAAAAAATGTTATCCTCATTTTTCATCATTTTTGAACATGGGCTATAGCCCCTACCGTACGGCATACTATAGCACGCCGTTTTTCATCATTTTTGAGGATTTGAAGAAAATTCAAAATTTAAAAAAACATGGGTTATAGCCCATCGTTTTTTGAATTTTTGAAAAAAATGTTATCCTCATTTTTCATCATTTTTGAACATGGGCTATAGCCCCTACCGTACGGCATACTATAGCACGCCGTTTTTCATCATTTTTGAGGATTTGAAGAAAATTCAAATTTTCAAAAAACATGGGTTATACCCCATCGTTTTTTGAATTTTTGAAAAAAATGTTATCCTCATTTTTCATCATTTTTGAACATGGGCTATAGCCCCTACCGTACGGCATACTATAGCACGCCGTTTTTCATCATTTTTGAGGATTTGAAGAAAATTCAAAATTTAAAAAAACATGGGTTATAGCCCATCGTTTTTTGAATTTTTGAAAAAAATGTTATCCTCATTTTTCATCATTTTTGAACATGGGCTATAGCCCTACCGTACGGCATACTATAGCACGCCGTTTTTCATCATTTTTGAGGATTTGAAGAAAATTCAAAATTTCAAAAAACATGGGTTATAGCCCATCGTTTTTTGAATTTTTGAAAAAAATGTTATCCTCATTTTTCATCATTTTTGAACATGGGCTATAGCCCCTACCGTACGGCATACTATAGCACGCCGTTTTTCATCATTTTTGAGGATTTGAAGAAAATTCAAAATTTCAAAAAACATGGGTTATAGCCCATTGTTTTTTGAATTTTTGAAAAAGAAATTATCCTCATTTTTCATCATTTTTGAACATGGGCTATAGCCCCTACCGTACGGCATACTATAGCACGCCGTTTTTCATCATTTTTGAGGATTTGAAGAAAATTCAAAATTTCAAAAACATGGGTTATAGCCCATCGTTTTTTGAATTTTTGAAAAAAATGTTATCCTCATTTTTCATCATTTTTGAACATGGGCTATAGCCCCTACCGTACGGCATACTATAGCACGCCGTTTTTCATCATTTTTGAGGATTTGAAGAAAATTCAAAATTTAAAAAAACATGGGTTATAGCCCATCGTTTTTTGAATTTTTGAAAAAAATGTTATCCTCATTTTTCATCATTTTTGAACATGGGCTATAGCCCCTACCGTACGGCATACTATAGCACGCCGTTTTTCATCATTTTTGAGGATTTGAAGAAAATTCAAAATTTAAAAAAACATGGGTTATAGCCCATCGTTTTTTGAATTTTTGAAAAAAATGTTATCCTCATTTTTCATCATTTTTGAACATGGGCTATAGCCCTACCGTACGGCATACTATAGCACGCCGTTTTTCATCATTTTTGAGGATTTGAAGAAAATTCAAAATTTCAAAAAACATGGGTTATAGCCCATTGTTTTTTGAATTTTTGAAAAAAATGTTATCCTCATTTTTCATCATTTTTGAACATGGGCTATAGCCCCTACCGTACGGCATACTATAGCACGCCGTTTTTCATCATTTTTGAGGATTTGAAGAAAATTCAAAATTTCAAAAAACATGGGTTATAGCCCATCGTTTTTTGAATTTTTGAAAAAAATGTTATCCTCATTTTTCATCATTTTTGAACATGGGCTATAGCCCCTACCGTACGGCATACTATAGCACGCCGTTTTTCATCATTTTTGAGGATTTGAAGAAAATTCAAAATTTCAAAAAACATGGGTTATAGCCCATTGTTTTTTGAATTTTTGAAAAAAATGTTATCCTCATTTTTCATCATTTTTGAACATGGGCTATAGCCCCTACCGTACGGCATACTATAGCACGCCGTTTTTCATCATTTTTGAGGATTTGAAGAAAATTCAAAATTTCAAAAAACATGGGTTATAGCCCATCGTTTTTGAATTTTTGAAAAAGAAATTATCCTCATTTTTCATCATTTTTGAACATGGGCTATAGCCCCTACCGTACGGCATACTATAGCACGCCGTTTTTCATCATTTTTGAGGATTTGAAGAAAATTCAAAATTTCAAAAAACATGGGTTATAGCCCATCGTTTTTTGAATTTTTGAAAAAAATGTTATCCTCATTTTTCATCATTTTTGAACATGGGCTATAGCTCCTACCGTACGGCATACTATAGCACGCCGTTTTTCATCATTTTTGAGGATTTGAAGAAAATTCAAAATTTCAAAAAACATGGGTTATAGCCCATCGTTTTTTGAATTTTTGAAAAAAATGTTATCCTCATTTTTCATCATTTTTGAACATGGGCTATAGCCCCTACCGTACGGCATTTGTAAGTGTAAGGCTTTATTGGGTCGTCCACTCACAGTTAACAGTCTTTGTATTGAGTTTGTGCTTGAAATGTAGGCCTACTGTAATTCTGCAAACTGTTAATAAATATTTCAATCAATCAATCAATCAAAATTGACATTTCAACTATTGATCAGACGCTGTGCATTGACGACACCTAGTGGTCATTCATTTTAATTGCATGCATGCAGAGAAATCACAACATTGTGAGACGCACTGGGTCGTTGCCATGTTTTGCCACGGAAACCAGCGACCTGCCTTGTGTAAGTAAGTAAATTTTATTTATAAAGCACCTTTCTTAACAATGTTACAAAGTGCTGTACAGTGACACAATAAAATCAATCATAATTAAAACAGGACAGTACAACAAGCAAATAAGAACAACATAATCAAGTCAAATAAAATCAGAAAAATGTTCCCGAAATAAAAACGTTTTCAGTGGACGAAGCCAGGCTTGATACGAGCAGACGTGGCAACGCGATCGAAACACAGGGGCAATCTCCCGTTGGCCGAGAGGTTGGAACTCACGGGCCAATGGGAGCCTGTGTCGTGTAATTTCTCCCTTTACACTGACTATAATTCTATCTATTTGAGACAGAAACGGCTAAGCAATACGGCAGGCTGTAGGCTGTAGTCAAAAGCACCGGACGAATGAAGGCAGGCAGAGAGTGTTCTGAAGTGTAGTGTAGAGTCGATCATTTTATTGCAACCGAGACCAAGACAGAGAGCTTCGCCATTGTCCCTGAGCCTGGAGCTCAGGGACTCCCTCGTACTGAACCGCTGCCGCGGCCAGTTTAAGACTCCGTAAACCTTGCATTTTACAGTGTTTTTGCATAGACACAGATATACGGAGGTGGAGACTGAAACTTTACATACCGGTATTCATCAACATATTGCCACTTGGTAAGCAAAGGTCTCTCCTGGATACAATAGAATGCTAAGTTCCCTATCACACCTGGCCAGGCCAAGCTACTTGACTAAGGCCCACGACACCTTGACTTTAAATATCAAAGACAGGCCTCTGCAGACACAGTGACTGCAGATAGTGACAGTTGACTTATTTAGCATGCCCTTAGCACAGTGACCAAATGTATAAGTCGGACATTTTAACATGGCTTATATATGAATATCATGAAATATAGATACCACACCTGCATGCTTTTGGGCGGCCAATAAGGGCAGGGGTAAAACAGAGAGAATTGTTTCCGGATCCTTAACATCAACTAGCACAGAAAAGCTGTGTTGTATTAACCAGCAGTTAGCTCAGTCTGATGAGTGTCTGTGTTTGTGATCCACAGGTCCAGGGTTCAAATCCCACATTATTCATGTGTCTCTGTGATTCTTTGCTTTGCACACTGACTTTCAGAAGGACAACTTTAAAGCAGCACAGAAATTCCCAATGATTGTGTGCCTCAGTGGACCAACGGATAAGTCAAATGATATCCGTAGTATACCTAGTAGAAGTGTGCCGGTTCGAACCCCGACATACTCAAATCTTTACTGACACTTTGCATTCCACACTAACATCAACTAGCACAGAAAAGCTGTGTTGTAGTAACCAGCACTTAGCTCAGTGTGATGAGTGGCTGTACTTAGTTGTGATCCACAGGTCCACGGTTCAAATCCCACATTATTCATGTGTCTCTGTGATGCTTTGCTTTGCACACTGACTTTCTTGAATAAAAAATAAAAACTCAAAAGCACCAGGAGACATCTGCTGAATGCCCCAAGGTGCCTTGGCTCAATGGTGTGGAGCGCTTGACCCAGTTGCCAGCTTCAGACAGTTGGCCGGTTCAAGTCCCATGTCATGACATCAAGGTGCTGGAGGACCATCGGGAGTTCCTCCTACAGCTCAATGCTGCAGTAATTTGAACTTTTCAAGGCTAGAATAAAAAATAAAAACTCAAAAGCACCCGGAGACATCTGCTGAATGCCCAAAGGTGCCGTGGCGTAATGGTGTGGAGCGCTTGGCCCGTTGCCTCTGCTACAGTCAGTTGGCCGGTTCAAGTCCCATGTCATGACATCAAGGTGCTGGAGGACCCCTGAAGAACATTTTCAATGTCCATCTAAATTCTAAAAGGCTTGTTAAATATGAGTTCCCGGTTATACCTTACATGCCAGTGTGGCGCAGGTGATAAACCGGGGGTTTGTAAACAGGACATTCAGGGTTCAAGTCCCCTGAAGAACATTTTCAATGTCCATCTAAATTCTAAAAGGCTGGTTAAATATGAGTTCCCGGTAATTCCTTACATGCCAGTGTGGAGCAGGTGATAAACCGGGGGTTTGTAAACAGGACATTCAGGGTTCAAGTCCCCTGAAGAACATTTTCAATGTCCATCTAAATTCTAAAAGGCTGGTTAAATATGAGTTCCCGGTTATACCTTACATGCCAGTGTGGCGCAGGTGATAAACCGGGGGTTTGTAAACAGGACATTCAGGGTTCAAGTCCCCTGAAGAACATTTTCAATGTCCATCTAAATTCTAAAAGGCTGGTTAAATATGAGTTCCCGGTTATACCTTACATGTCAGTGTGGCACTTAGCTCAGTGTGATGAGTGGCTGTACTTAGTTGTGATCCACAGGTCCACGGTTCAAATCCCACATTATTCATGTGTCTCTGTGATGCTTTGCTTTGCACACTGACTTTCTTGAATAAAAAATAAAAACTCAAAAGCACCAGGAGACATCTGCTGAATGCCCCAAGGTGCCTTGGCTCAATGGTGTGGAGCGCTTGACCCAGTTGCCAGCTTCAGACAGTTGGCCGGTTCAAGTCCCATGTCATGACATCAAGGTGCTGGGAAGGACCATCGGGAGACGGTGCTCTCTCCCCCTGTTTCCTGAAAAGTAACGGTTGGGGGTTATGCCGTACGATATAGGCTATAGCCCACCGTCCAAAATGATGAGAAACGAGGATTACTTTTTTTTCAAAATTTCAAAAAACATGGGCTATAACCCATCGTTTTTTTTTTTCATTTATTCCGCAATTTCCGCAAATTGCGGAAATTGCGGAAATGGAAATCGCGGAAATTGCAAAATTGCGGAAATTGTAATTGCGGAAATTGCGGAAATGGTAATTGCGGAAATTGCGGAAATGGTAATTGCGGAAATTGCGGAAATGGAAATTGCGGAAATTGCGGAAATTGCGGAAATTCTAATTGCGGAAATTGCGGAATTGTGAAAATTGCGGAAATTGCGAAATTGCGGAAATGGAAATTGCGGAAATTGCGGAAATGGAAATTGCGGAAATTGCGGAAATGGAAATTGTGGAAATTGCGGAAATGGAAATTGTGGAAATGGAAATTGCGGAAATTGCGGAATAAATGAAAAAAAAAAAAAAAAAAAAACCGATGGGTTATAGCCCATGTTTTTTGAAATTTTGAAAAAAAAAAGTTATCCTCGTTTCTCATCATTTTGGACCGTGGGCTATAGCCTATATCGTACGGCATAACCCCCAACCGTTACTTTTCAGGAAACAGGGGGAGAGAGCACCGTCTCCCGATGGTCCTTCCCAGCACCTTGATGTCATGACATGGGACTTGAACCGGCCAACTGTCTGAAGCTGGCAACTGGGTCAAGCGCTCCACACCATTGAGCCAAGGCACCTTGGGGCATTCAGCAGATGTCTCCTGGTGCTTTTGAGTTTTTATTTTTTATTCAAGAAAGTCAGTGTGCAAAGCAAAGCATCACAGAGACACATGAATAATGTGGGATTTGAACCGTGGACCTGTGGATCACAACTAAGTACAGCCACTCATCACACTGAGCTAAGTGCCACACTGACATGTAAGGTATAACCGGGAACTCATATTTAACCAGCCTTTTAGAATTTAGATGGACATTGAAAATGTTCTTCAGGGGACTTGAACCCTGAATGTCCTGTTTACAAACCCCCGGTTTATCACCTGCGCCACACTGGCATGTAAGGTATAACCGGGAACTCATATTTAACCAGCCTTTTAGAATTTAGATGGACATTGAAAATGTTCTTCAGGGGACTTGAACCCTGAATGTCCTGTTTACAAACCCCCGGTTTATCACCTGCGCCACACTGGCATGTAAGGAATTACCGGGAACTCATATTTAACCAGCCTTTTAGAATTTAGATGGACATTGAAAATGTTCTTCAGGGGACTTGAACCCTGAATGTCCTGTTTACAAACCCCCGGTTTATCACCTGCGCCACACTGGCATGTAAGGTATAACCGGGAACTCATATTTAACAAGCCTTTTAGAATTTAGATGGACATTGAAAATGTTCTTCAGGGGTCCTCCAGCACCTTGATGTCATGACATGGGACTTGAACCGGCCAACTGACTGTAGCAGAGGCAACGGGCCAAGCGCTCCACACCATTACGCCACGGCACCTTTGGGCATTCAGCAGATGTCTCCGGGTGCTTTTGAGTTTTTATTTTTTATTCTAGCCTTGAAAAGTTCAAATTACTGCAGCATTGAGCTGTAGGAGGAACTCCCGATGGTCCTCCAGCACCTTGATGTCATGACATGGGACTTGAACCGGCCAACTGTCTTTAGCTGGCAACTGGGTCAAGCGCTCCACACCATTGAGCCAAGGCACCTTGGGGCATTCAGCAGATGTCTCCTGGTGCTTTTGAGTTTTTATTTTTTATTCAAGAAAGTCAGTGTGCAAAGCAAAGCATCACAGAGACACATGAATAATGTGGGATTTGAACTGTGGACCTGTGGATCACAACTAAGTACAGCCACTCATCACACTGAGCTAAGTGCTGGTTACTACAACACAGCTTTTCTGTGCTAGTTGATGTTAGTGTGGAATGCAAAGTGTCAGTAAAGATTTGAGTATGTCGGGGTTCGAACCGGCACACTTCTACTAGGTATACTACGGATATCATTTGACTTATCCGTTGGTCCACTGAGGCACACAATCATTGGGAATTTCTGTGCTGCTTTAAAGTTGTCCTTCTGAAAGTCAGTGTGCAAAGCAAAGAATCACAGAGACACATGAATAATGTGGGATTTGAACCCTGGACCTGTGGATCACAAACACAGACACTCATCAGACTGAGCTAACTGCTGGTTAATACAACACAGCTTTTCTGTGCTAGTTGATGTTAAGGATCCGGAAACAATTCTCTCTGTTTTACCCCTGCCCTTATTGGCCGCCCAAAAGCATGCAGGTGTGGTATCTATATTTCATGATATTCATATATAAGCCATGTTAAAATGTCCGACTTATACATTTGGTCACTGTGCTAAGGGCATGCTAAATAAGTCAACTGTCACTATCTGCAGTCACTGTGTCTGCAGAGGCCTGTCTTTGATATTTAAAGTCAAGGTGTCGTGGGCCTTAGTCAAGTAGCTTGGCCTGGCCAGGTGTGATAGGGAACTTAGCATTCTATTGTATCCAGGAGAGACCTTTGCTTACCAAGTGGCAATATGTTGATGAATACCGGTATGTAAAGTTTCAGTCTTCACCTCCGTATATCTGTGTCTATGCAAAAACACTGTATATATGTCCTGTAAAATGCAAGGTTTACGGAGTCTTAAACTGGCCGCGGCAGCGGTTCAGTACGAGGGAGTCCCTGAGCTCCAGGCTCAGGGACAATGGCGAAGCTCTCTGTCTTGGTCTCGGTTGCAATAAAATGATCGACTCTACACTACACTTCAGAACACTCTCTGCCTGCCTTCATTCGTCCGGTGCTTTTGACTACAGCCTACAGCCTGCCGTATTGCTTAGCCGTTTCTGTCTCAAATAGATAGAATTATAGTCAGTGTAAAGGGAGAAATTACACGACACAGGCTCCCATTGGCCCGTGAGTTCCAACCTCTCGGCCAACGGGAGATTGCCCCTGTGTTTCGATCGCGTTGCCACGTCTGCTCGTATCAAGCCTGGCTTCGTCCACTGAAAACGTTTTTATTTCGGGAACATTTTTCTGATTTTATTTGACTTGATTATGTTGTTCTTATTTGCTTGTTGTACTGTCCTGTTTTAATTATGATTGATTTTATTGTGTCACTGTACAGCACTTTGTAACATTGTTAAGAAAGGTGCTTTATAAATAAAATTTACTTACTTACACAAGGCAGGTCGCTGGTTTCCGTGGCAAAACATGGCAACGACCCAGTGCGTCTCACAATGTTGTGATTTCTCTGCATGCATGCAATTAAAATGAATGACCACTAGGTGTCGTCAATGCACAGCGTCTGATCAATAGTTGAAATGTCAATTTTGATTGATTGATTGATTGAAATATTTATTAACAGTTTGCAGAATTACAGTAGGCCTACATTTCAAGCACAAACTCAATACAAAGACTGTTAACTGTGAGTGGACGACCCAATAAAGCCTTACACTTACAAATGCCGTACGGTAGGGGCTATAGCCCATGTTCAAAAATGATGAAAAATGAGGATAACATTTTTTTCAAAAATTCAAAAAACGATGGGCTATAACCCATGTTTTTTGAAATTTTGAATTTTCTTCAAATCCTCAAAAATGATGAAAAACGGCGTGCTATAGTATGCCGTACGGTAGGAGCTATAGCCCATGTTCAAAAATGATGAAAAATGAGGATAACATTTTTTTCAAAAATTCAAAAAACGATGGGCTATAACCCATGTTTTTTGAAATTTTGAATTTTCTTCAAATCCTCAAAAATGATGAAAAACGGCGTGCTATAGTATGCCGTACGGTAGGGGCTATAGCCCATGTTCAAAAATGATGAAAAATGAGGATAATTTTTTTTTCAAAAATTCAAAAACGATGGGCTATAACCCATGTTTTTTGAAATTTTGAATTTTCTTCAAATCCTCAAAAATGATGAAAAACGGCGTGCTATAGTATGCCGTACGGTAGGGGCTATAGCCCATGTTCAAAAATGATGAAAAATGAGGATAACATTTTTTTCAAAAATTCAAAAAACGATGGGCTATAACTCATGTTTTTTGAAATTTTGAATTTTCTTCAAATCCTCAAAAATGATGAAAAACGGCGTGCTATAGTATGCCGTACGGTAGGGGCTATAGCCCATGTTCAAAAATGATGAAAAATGAGGATAACATTTTTTTCAAAAATTCAAAAAACAATGGGCTATAACCCATGTTTTTTGAAATTTTGAATTTTCTTCAAATCCTCAAAAATGATGAAAAACGGCGTGCTATAGTATGCCGTACGGTAGGGGCTATAGCCCATGTTCAAAAATGATGAAAAATGAGGATAACATTTTTTTCAAAAATTCAAAAACAATGGGCTATAACCCATGTTTTTTGAAATTTTGAATTTTCTTCAAATCCTCAAAAATGATGAAAAACGGCGTGCTATAGTATGCCGTACGGTAGGGGCTATAGCCCATGTTCAAAAATGATGAAAAATGAGGATAACATTTTTTTCAAAAATTCAAAAAACGATGGGCTATAACCCATGTTTTTTGAAATTTTGAATTTTCTTCAAATCCTCAAAAATGATGAAAAACGGCGTGCTATAGTATGCCGTACGGTAGGGGCTATAGCCCATGTTCAAAAATGATGAAAAATGAGGATAACATTTTTTTCAAAAATTCAAAAACAATGGGCTATAACCCATGTTTTTTGAAATTTTGAATTTTCTTCAAATCCTCAAAAATGATGAAAAACGGCGTGCTATATTATGCCGTACGGTAGGGGCTATAGCCCATGTTCAAAAATGATGAAAAATGAGGATAACATTTTTTTCAAAAATTCAAAAAACGATGGGCTATAACCCATGTTTTTTGAAATTTTGAATTTTCTTCAAATCCTCAAAAATGATGAAAAACGGCGTGCTATAGTATGCCGTACGGTAGGGGCTATAGCCCATGTTCAAAAATGATGAAAAATGAGGATAACATTTTTTCAAAAATTCAAAAAACGATGGGCTATAACCCATGTTTTTTGAAATTTTGAATTTTCTTCAAATCCTCAAAATTGATGAAAAACGGCGTGCTATAGTATGCCGTACGGTAGGGGCTATAGCCCATGTTCAAAAATGATGAAAAATGAGGATAACATTTTTTTCAAAAATTCAAAAAACGATGGGCTATAACCCATGTTTTTTGAAATTTTGAATTTTCTTCAAATCCTCAAAAATGATGAAAAACGGCGTGCTATAGTATGCCGTACGGTAGGGGCTATAGCCCATGTTCAAAAATTCAAAAAACGATGGGCTATAACCCATGTTTTTTGAAATTTTGAATTTTCTTCAAATCCTCAAAAATGATGAAAAACGGCATGCTATAGTATGCCGTACGGTAGGGGCTATAGCCCATGTTCAAAAATGATGAAAAATGAGGATAACATTTTTTTCAAAAATTCAAAAAACAATGGGCTATAACCCATGTTTTTTGAAATTTTGAATTTTCTTCAAATCCTCAAAAATGATGAAAAACGGCGTGCTATAGTATGCCGTACGGTAGGGGCTATAGCCCATGTTCAAAAATGATGAAAAATGAGGATAACATTTTTTCAAAAATTCAAAAAACGATGGGCTATAACCCATGTTTTTTGAAATGTTGAATTTTCTTCAAATCCTCAAAAATGATGAAAAACGGCGTGCTATAGTATGCCGTATGGTAGGGGCTATAGCCCATGTTCAAAAATGATGAAAAATGAGGATAACATTTTTTTCAAAAATTCAAAAAACGATGGGCTATAACCCATGTTTTTTGAAATTTTGAATTTTCTTCAAATCCTCAAAAATGATGAAAAACGGCGTGCTATAGTATGCCGTACGGTAGGGGCTATAGCCCATGTTCAAAAATGATGAAAAATGAGGATAACATTTTTTTCAAAAATTCAAAAAACGATGGGCTATAACCCATGTTTTTTGAAATTTTTAATTTTCTTCAAATCCTCAAAAATGATGAAAAACGGCGTGCTATAGTATGCCGTACGGTAGGGGCTATAGCCCATGTTCAAAAATGATGAAAAATTAGGATAACATTTTTTTCAAAAATTCAAAAACAATGGGCTATAACCCATGTTTTTTGAAAATTTGAATTTTCTTCAAATCCTCAAAAATGATGAAAAACGGCGTGCTATAGTATGCCGTACGGTAGGGGCTATAGCCCATGTTCAAAAATGATGAAAAATGAGGATAACATTTTTTTCAAAAATTCAAAAACAATGGGCTATAACCCATGTTTTTTGAAATTTTGAATTTTCTTCAAATCCTCAAAAATGATGAAAAACGGCGTGCTATAGTATGCCGTACGGTAGGGGCTATAGCCCATGTTCAAAAATGATGAAAAATGAGGATAACATTTTTTTCAAAAATTAAAAAAACGATGGGCTATAACCCATGTTTTTTGAAATTTTGAATTTTCTTAAAATCCTCAAAAATGATGAAAAACGGCGTGCTATAGTATGCCGTACGGTAGGGGCTATAGCCCATGTTCAAAAATGATGAAAAATGAGGATAACATTTTTTCAAAAATTCAAAAAACGATGGGCTATAACCCATGTTTTTTGAAATTTTGAATTTTCTTCAAATCCTCAAAATTGATGAAAAACGGCGTGCTATAGTATGCCGTATGGTAGGGGCTATAGCCCATGTTCAAAAATGATGAAAAATGAGGATAACATTTTTTTCAAAAATTCAAAAAACGATGGGCTATAACCCATGTTTTTTGAAATTTTGAATTTTCTTCAAATCCTCAAAAATGATGAAAAACGGCGTGCTATAGTATGCCGTACGGTAGGGGCTATAGCCCATGTTCAAAAATGATGAAAAATGAGGATATTTTTTTTTTCAAAAATTCAAAAACGATGGGCTATAACCCATGTTTTTTGAAATTTTGAATTTTCTTCAAATCCTCAAAAATGATGAAAAACGGCGTGCTATAGTATGCCGTACGGTAGGGGCTATAGCCCATGTTCAAAAATGATGAAAAATGAGGATAACATTTTTTTCAAAAATTCAAAAAACAATGGGCTATAACCCATGTTTTTTGAAATTTTGAATTTTCTTCAAATCCTCAAAAATGATGAAAAACGGCGTGCTATAGTATGCCGTACGGTAGGGGCTATAGCCCATGTTCAAAAATGATGAAAAATGAGGATAACATTTTTTTCAAAAATTCAAAAAACGATGGGCTATAACTCATGTTTTTTGAAATTTTGAATTTTCTTCAAATCCTCAAAAATGATGAAAAACGGCGTGCTATAGTATGCCGTACGGTAGGGGCTATAGCCCATGTTCAAAAATGATGAAAAATGAGGATAACATTTTTTTCAAAAATTCAAAAAACAATGGGCTATAACCCATGTTTTTTGAAATTTTGAATTTTCTTCAAATCCTCAAAAATGATGAAAAACGGCGTGCTATAGTATGCCGTACGGTAGGGGCTATAGCCCATGTTCAAAAATGATGAAAAATGAGGATAACATTTTTTTCAAAAATTCAAAAACAATGGGCTATAACCCATGTTTTTTGAAATTTTGAATTTTCTTCAAATCCTCAAAAATGATGAAAAACGGCGTGCTATAGTATGCCGTACGGTAGGGGCTATAGCCCATGTTCAAAAATGATGAAAAATGAGGATAACATTTTTTTCAAAAATTCAAAAAACGATGGGCTATAACCCATGTTTTTTGAAATTTTGAATTTTCTTCAAATCCTCAAAAATGATGAAAAACGGCGTGCTATAGTATGCCGTACGGTAGGGGCTATAGCCCATGTTCAAAAATGATGAAAAATGAGGATAACATTTTTTTCAAAAATTCAAAAAACAATGGGCTATAACTCATGTTTTTTGAAATTTTGAATTTTCTTCAAATCCTCAAAAATGATGAAAAACGGCGTGCTATAGTATGCCGTACGGTAGGGGCTATAGCCCATGTTCAAAAATGATGAAAAATGAGGATAACATTTTTTTCAAAAATTCAAAAAACAATGGGCTATAACCCATGTTTTTTGAAATTTTGAATTTTCTTCAAATCCTCAAAAATGATGAAAAACGGCGTGCTATAGTATGCCGTACGGTAGGGGCTATAGCCCATGTTCAAAAATGATGAAAAATGAGGATAACATTTTTTTCAAAAATTCAAAAACAATGGGCTATAACCCATGTTTTTTGAAATTTTGAATTTTCTTCAAATCCTCAAAAATGATGAAAAACGGCGTGCTATAGTATGCCGTACGGTAGGGGCTATAGCCCATGTTCAAAAATGATGAAAAATGAGGATAACATTTTTTTCAAAAATTCAAAAAACGATGGGCTATAACCCATGTTTTTTGAAATTTTGAATTTTCTTCAAATCCTCAAAAATGATGAAAAACGGCGTGCTATAGTATGCCGTACGGTAGGGGCTATAGCCCATGTTCAAAAATGATGAAAAATGAGGATAACATTTTTTTCAAAAATTCAAAAACAATGGGCTATAACCCATGTTTTTTGAAATTTTGAATTTTCTTCAAATCCTCAAAAATGATGAAAAACGGCGTGCTATATTATGCCGTACGGTAGGGGCTATAGCCCATGTTCAAAAATGATGAAAAATGAGGATAACATTTTTTTCAAAAATTCAAAAAACGATGGGCTATAACCCATGTTTTTTGAAATTTTGAATTTTCTTCAAATCCTCAAAAATGATGAAAAACGGCGTGCTATAGTATGCCGTACGGTAGGGGCTATAGCCCATGTTCAAAAATGATGAAAAATGAGGATAACATTTTTTCAAAAATTCAAAAAACGATGGGCTATAACCCATGTTTTTTGAAATTTTGAATTTTCTTCAAATCCTCAAAATTGATGAAAAACGGCGTGCTATAGTATGCCGTACGGTAGGGGCTATAGCCCATGTTCAAAAATGATGAAAAATGAGGATAACATTTTTTTCAAAAATTCAAAAAACGATGGGCTATAACCCATGTTTTTTGAAATTTTGAATTTTCTTCAAATCCTCAAAAATGATGAAAAACGGCGTGCTATAGTATGCCGTACGGTAGGGGCTATAGCCCATGTTCAAAAATTCAAAAAACGATGGGCTATAACCCATGTTTTTTGAAATTTTGAATTTTCTTCAAATCCTCAAAAATGATGAAAAACGGCATGCTATAGTATGCCGTACGGTAGGGGCTATAGCCCATGTTCAAAAATGATGAAAAATGAGGATAACATTTTTTTCAAAAATTCAAAAAACAATGGGCTATAACCCATGTTTTTTGAAATTTTGAATTTTCTTCAAATCCTCAAAAATGATGAAAAACGGCGTGCTATAGTATGCCGTACGGTAGGGGCTATAGCCCATGTTCAAAAATGATGAAAAATGAGGATAACATTTTTTCAAAAATTCAAAAAACGATGGGCTATAACCCATGTTTTTTGAAATGTTGAATTTTCTTCAAATCCTCAAAAATGATGAAAAACGGCGTGCTATAGTATGCCGTATGGTAGGGGCTATAGCCCATGTTCAAAAATGATGAAAAATGAGGATAACATTTTTTTCAAAAATTCAAAAAACGATGGGCTATAACCCATGTTTTTTGAAATTTTGAATTTTCTTCAAATCCTCAAAAATGATGAAAAACGGCGTGCTATAGTATGCCGTACGGTAGGGGCTATAGCCCATGTTCAAAAATGATGAAAAATGAGGATAACATTTTTTTCAAAAATTCAAAAAACGATGGGCTATAACCCATGTTTTTTGAAATTTTTAATTTTCTTCAAATCCTCAAAAATGATGAAAAACGGCGTGCTATAGTATGCCGTACGGTAGGGGCTATAGCCCATGTTCAAAAATGATGAAAAATTAGGATAACATTTTTTTCAAAAATTCAAAAACAATGGGCTATAACCCATGTTTTTTGAAAATTTGAATTTTCTTCAAATCCTCAAAAATGATGAAAAACGGCGTGCTATAGTATGCCGTACGGTAGGGGCTATAGCCCATGTTCAAAAATGATGAAAAATGAGGATAACATTTTTTTCAAAAATTCAAAAAACGATGGGCTATAACCCATGTTTTTTGAAATTTTGAATTTTCATCAAATCCTCAAAATTGATGAAAAACGGCGTGCTATAGTATGCCGTACGGTAGGGGCTATAGCCCATGTTCAAAAATGATGAAAAATGAGGATAACATTTTTTCAAAAATTCAAAAAACGATGGGCTATAACCCATGTTTTTTGAAATTTTGAATTTTCTTCAAATCCTCAAAATTGATGAAAAACGGCGTGCTATAGTATGCCGTACGGTAGGGGCTATAGCCCATGTTCAAAAATGATGAAAAATGAGGATAACATTTTTTTCAAAAATTCAAAAAACGATGGGCTATAACCCATGTTTTTTGAAATTTTGAATTTTCTTCAAATCCTCAAAAATGATGAAAAACGGCGTGCTATAGTATGCCGTACGGTAGGGGCTATAGCCCATGTTCAAAAATTAAAAAAACGATGGGCTATAACCCATGTTTTTTGAAATTTTGAATTTTCTTCAAATCCTCAAAAATGATGAAAAACGGCGTGCTATAGTATGCCGTACGGTAGGGGCTATAGCCCATGTTCAAAAATGATGAAAAATGAGGATAACATTTTTTCAAAAATTCAAAAAACGATGGGCTATAACCCATGTTTTTTGAAATTTTGAATTTTCTTCAAATCCTCAAAATTGATGAAAAACGGCGTGCTATAGTATGCCGTACGGTAGGGGCTATAGCCCATGTTCAAAAATGATGAAAAATGAGGATAA
The DNA here is from genome assembly GCF_963924005.1 of Protomyctophum bolini. NCBI lineage: Eukaryota > Metazoa > Chordata > Actinopteri > Myctophiformes > Myctophidae > Protomyctophum > Protomyctophum bolini. Next base: position 12,731,862 of record NC_137874.1, on the reverse strand, counting down.
CATTTTTTTCAAAAATTCAAAAAACGATGGGCTATAACCCATGTTTTTTGAAATTTTGAATTTTCTTCAAATCCTCAAAAATGATGAAAAACGGCGTGCTATAGTATGCCGTACGGTAGGGGCTATAGCCCATGTTCAAAAATTCAAAAAACGATGGGCTATAACCCATGTTTTTTGAAATTTTGAATTTTCTTCAAATCCTCAAAAATGATGAAAAACGGCATGCTATAGTATGCCGTACGGTAGGGGCTATAGCCCATGTTCAAAAATGATGAAAAATGAGGATAACATTTTTTTCAAAAATTCAAAAAACAATGGGCTATAACCCATGTTTTTTGAAATTTTGAATTTTCTTCAAATCCTCAAAAATGATGAAAAACGGCGTGCTATAGTATGCCGTACGGTAGGGGCTATAGCCCATGTTCAAAAATGATGAAAAATGAGGATAACATTTTTTTCAAAAAATCAAAAAACGATGGGCTATAACCCATGTTTTTTGAAATTTTGAATTTTCTTCAAATCCTCAAAAATGATGAAAAACGGCGTGCTATAGTATGCCGTACGGTAGGGGCTATAGCCCATGTTCAAAAATGATGAAAAATGAGGATAACATTTTTTTCAAAAATTCAAAAACAATGGGCTATAACCCATGTTTTTTGAAAATTTGAATTTTCTTCAAATCCTCAAAAATGATGAAAAACGGCGTGCTATAGTATGCCGTACGGTAGGGGCTATAGCCCATGTTCAAAAATGATGAAAAATGAGGATAACATTTTTTTCAAAAATTCAAAAAACGATGGGCTATAACCCATGTTTTTTGAAATTTTGAATTTTCTTCAAATCCTCAAAAATGATGAAAAACGGCGTGCTATAGTATGCCGTACGGTAGGGGCTATAGCCCATGTTCAAAAATGATGAAAAATTAGGATAACATGTTTTTCAAAAATTCAAAAAACGATGGGCTATAACCCATGTTTTTTGAAATTTTGAATTTTCTTCAAATCCTCAAAAATGATGAAAAATGGCGTGCTATAGTATGCCGTACGGTAGGGGCTATAGCCCATGTTCAAAAATGATGAAAAATGAGGATAACATTTTTTTCAAAAATTCAAAAAACGATGGGCTATAACCTATGTTTTTTGAAATTTTGAATTTTCTTCAAATCCTCAAAAATGATGAAAAACGGCGTGCTATAGTATGCCGTACGGTAGGGGCTATAGCCCATGTTCAAAAATGATGAAAAATGAGGATAACATTTTTTTCAAAAATTCAAAAAACGATGGGCTATAACCCATGTTTTTTGAAATTTTGAATTTTCTTAAAATCCTCAAAAATGATGAAAAACGGCGTGCTATAGTATGCCGTACGGTAGGGGCTATAGCCCATGTTCAAAAATGATGAAAAATTAGGATAACATGTTTTTCAAAAATTCAAAAAACGATGGGCTATAACCCATGTTTTTTGAAATTTTGAATTTTCTTCAAATCCTCAAAAATGATGAAAAATGGCGTGCTATAGTATGCCGTACGGTAGGGGCTATAGCCCATGTTCAAAAATGATGAAAAATGAGGATAACATTTTTTTCAAAAATTCAAAAAACGATGGGCTATAACCCATGTTTTTTGAAATTTTGAATTTTCTTCAAATCCTCAAAAATGATGAAAAACGGCGTGCTATAGTATGCCGTACGGTAGGGGCTATAGCCCATGTTCAAAAATGATGAAAAATGAGGATAACATTTTTTTCAAAAATTCAAAAAACGATGGGCTATAACCCATGTTTTTTGAAATTTTGAATTTTCTTAAAATCCTCAAAAATGATGAAAAACGGCGTGCTATAGTATGCCGTACGGTAGGGGCTATAGCCCATGTTCAAAAATGATGAAAAATGAGGATAACATTTTTTCAAAAATTCAAAAAACGATGGGCTATAACCCATGTTTTTTGAAATTTTGAATTTTCTTCAAATCCTCAAAATTGATGAAAAACGGCGTGCTATAGTATGCCGTACGGTAGGGGCTATAGCCCATGTTCAAAAATGATGAAAAATGAGGATAACATTTTTTTCAAAAATTCAAAAAACGATGGGCTATAACCCATGTTTTTTGAAATTTTGAATTTTCTTCAAATCCTCAAAAATGATGAAAAACGGCGTGCTATAGTATGCCGTACGGTAGGGGCTATAGCCCATGTTCAAAAATGATGAAAAATGAGGATAACATTTTTTTCAAAAATTCAAAAAACGATGGGCTATAACCCATGTTTTTTGAAATTTTGAATTTTCTTAAAATCCTCAAAAATGATGAAAAACGGCGTGCTATAGTATGCCGTACGGTAGGGGCTATAGCCCATGTTCAAAAATGATGAAAAATGAGGATAACATTTTTTCAAAAATTCAAAAAACGATGGGCTATAACCCATGTTTTTTGAAATTTTGAATTTTCTTAAAATCCTCAAAATTGATGAAAAACGGCGTGCTATAGTATGCCGTACGGTAGGGGCTATAGCCCATGTTCAAAAATGATGAAAAATGAGGATAACATTTTTTTCAAAAATTCAAAAAACGATGGGCTATAACCCATGTTTTTTGAAATTTTGAATTTTCTTCAAATCCTCAAAAATGATGAAAAACGGCGTGCTATAGTATGCCGTACGGTAGGGGCTATAGCCCATGTTCAAAAATTCAAAAAACGATGGGCTATAACCCATGTTTTTTGAAATTTTGAATTTTCTTCAAATCCTCAAAAATGATGAAAAACGGCATGCTATAGTATGCCGTACGGTAGGGGCTATAGCCCATGTTCAAAAATGATGAAAAATGAGGATAACATTTTTTTCAAAAATTCAAAAAACAATGGGCTATAACCCATGTTTTTTGAAATTTTGAATTTTCTTCAAATCCTCAAAAATGATGAAAAACGGCGTGCTATAGTATGCCGTACGGTAGGGGCTATAGCCCATGTTCAAAAATGATGAAAAATGAGGATAACATTTTTTCAAAAATTCAAAAAACGATGGGCTATAACCCATGTTTTTTGAAATGTTGAATTTTCTTCAAATCCTCAAAATTGATGAAAAACGGCGTGCTATAGTATGCCGTACGGTAGGGGCTATAGCCCATGTTCAAAAATGATGAAAAATGAGGATAACATTTTTTTCAAAAATTCAAAAAACGATGGGCTATAACCCATGTTTTTTGAAATTTTGAATTTTCTTCAAATCCTCAAAAATGATGAAAAACGGCGTGCTATAGTATGGCATGAATTGAACAAAGGGCATTGTTCAATTCATCAAAACATTTAGAGACAAACAAATAGACACTTATATGTAGTTAAAGCAACAGAGTTAAGCAACAGAAACAAACAACAATGGATTCTACAGTGTAAAGACACCAATTTAATTATAAATGTCAATAAAGTTGAATATCTAATAATATCAATTTAAAATGTATTATCCAATACAAATTTCCTTACCATTTTTAATGTTTTAGTTTTGTATTGCTATTTTTATTTGCTAATTGTAGATTGACCTACTTTTTGTTTCTGGCATTCCGCTGCTTGTTATTTTTTATTTTATTTTCATGTGAAGTACTTTGAGTTGCATTTTATGTATGACATGTGCTATATAAATAAAGTTTAATATGTGAAGTACTTTAGTTGTCAAGGATGCAGACAGAGTTGAACCCAGGAGCAAAGTCACAACAAACTAGAGTATAATAATAAAGTATTTAATAAAGAATTACGAGATATCTTACACAGGGGAATGCAGGTAGGAATCAGGCATGAATCAGAATGACATCAAAGTCAACACATGAACAGGCAGGACATCTGTGACACAGGTTATGAACTGACAATGAGTGTTTGTACTGAGTCCAGTTTTATAGTGAGCAGGTTGATTGGAGAAGTGTTCACTGCTGGGCTGATTAGGTAGTTGACAGGTGTGTAAATGGAACTGGGTGTGCTGGAATGGGATATGGGAGGCCAGTGTGGAGACTGAGGGAGAGACAGAATGTGACAGAGTTGCATTTTATGTATGAAATGTGCTATATAAATAAAGTTTACACCACTGACTGTCCCTCCATATAAAATAAAGGCGAAAGTCACAAAAGAAAATTGATCAGTTATAATTCCAGACTATGAAGAATCATTTAATAAAGGAATACTTCCAGATTCAGTTAAAGATTAGCTACAATAATTGTGATATTAAAAGTTAAATGCTCGTCATATGACATAACAGAGAGGAATGGGCCGGACCCTGCGCGCTACTACAACACAGATTTTCTGTGCTAGTTGATGTTAGTGTGGAATGCAAAGTGTCAGTAAAGATTTGAGTATGTCGGGGTTCGAACCGGCACACTTCTACTAGGTATACTACGGATATCATTTGACTTATCCGTTGGTCCACTGAGGCACACAATCATGGGGAATTTCTGTGCTGCTTTAAAGTTGTCCTTCTGAAAGTCAGTGTGCAAAGCAAAGCATCACAGAGACACATGAATAATGTGGGATTTAAACCCTGGACCTGTGGATCACAAGCAGAGCCACTCATCACACTGAGCTAACTGCTGGTTACAATTACCATTTCTGCAATTTCCGCAATTTCCGCAATTCCGCAATTTGACAAAAACGATGGGTTATAGCCCATGTTTTTTGAAATTTTGAAAAAAAAAGTTATCCTCGTTTCTCATCATTTTGGACCATGGGCTATAGGCCATATCGTACAGCATACTATAGCGCGCCGTTTTTCATCATTTTTGAGGATTTGAAAAAAATGACGAAATTACAAAAACGATGGGTTATAGCCCATGTTTTTTGAAATTTTGAAAAAAAAAGTTAGCCTCGTTTCTCATCATTTTGGACCGTGGGCTATAGCCCATATCGTACGGCATACTATAGCGCGCAGTTTTTCATCATTTTTGAAGATTTGAAAAAAATGACAAAAACGATGGGTTATAGCCCATGTTTTTTGAAATTTTGAAAAAAAAAGTTATCCTCGTTTCTCATCATTTTGGACCATGGGCTATAGCCCATATCGTACGGCATACTATAGCGCGCCGTTTTTCATCATTTTTGAGGATTTGAAAAAAATGGTAAAAAAAATCCGCAATTTCCGCAATTTCCATTTTCGCAATTTCCGCAATTACCATTTCTGCAATTTCCTCAATTTCCGCAATTTCCGCAATTCCGCAATTTGACAAAAACGATGGGTTATAGCCCATGTTTTTTGAAATTTTGAAAAAAAAAGTTATCCTCGTTTCTCATCATTTTGGACCATGGGCTATAGGCCATATCGTACGGCATACTATAGCGCGCCGTTTTTCATCATTTTTGAGGATTTGAAAAAAATGATGAAATTACAAAAACGATGGGTTATAGCCCATGTTTTTTGAAATTTTGAAAAAAAAAGTTAGCCTCGTTTCTCATCATTTTGGACCATGGGCTATAGGCCATATCGTACGGCATACTATAGCGCGCCGTTTTTCATCATTTTTGAGGATTTGAAAAAAATGACGAAATTACAAAAACGATGGGTTATAGCCCATGTTTTTTGAAATTTTGAAAAAAAAAGTTAGCCTCGTTTCTCATCATTTTGGACCGTGGGCTATAGCCCATATCGTACGGCATACTATAGCGCGCAGTTTTTCATCATTTTTGAAGATTTGAAAAAAATGACAAAATGACAAAAACGATGGGTTATAGCCCATGTTTTTTGAAATTTTGAAAAAAAAAGTTAGCCCATATCGTACGGCATACTATAGCGCGCCGTTTTTCATCATTTTTGAGGATTAAAAAAAAAAAATGAAAAAAAAAATCCGCAATTTCCGCAATTTCCACAATTTCCATTTTCGCAATTTCCGCAATTACCATTTCTGCAATTTCCGCAATTCCGCAATTTCCAATTTACGCAATTTACGCAATTTCCAATTTACGCAATTTTCAATTTCCGCAATTTCCCAAATTTTTCCGCAATTTTTCCGCAACACTCCGCAATTCCTCCGCAATTTTTCAAAAAAAAAATCAAATACCGATGGGCTATAACGCATGGTTTTTTTCATAGTCCATAGTCACATAGGCTCTGTGAAGTGGGTTACAGCAAAACATCAAATGGAGAGACAGTGATGGTTCTAATTTTACCATTATGATGAGAATGTTTTTATTTTATATTTATAAGTGAATAATGTAAGTCTGAACCAGGACCTTAAATTAAAATATGTCCAGACCACCATAAAAATGTAATGGAAAAACCCCAAATAAAGTATCCTAATATAGGAATATAGGACTGTCAGTTTAAGACAGTAAGAAACATTTTCAAAAACCTTAGGCCTAGTTGTCAAATATAGTGCGCTGTCAATTTAAGATAGCACAATGGATAAACCTTTGAGAGAACTTTGAATGGAACCAAATTAATCGGTATACATTACCTTTTGCAAATGAGTGAAATACCCTTTGAATAAAATCCTTTAGTCACCTTAACCATTCCTAGAAAAACCCTTTGAACAAAATCCAGGCAATGGATAAAACACCTTGTTAAAAAACCTTTAAAAAGTAATTGGAAGACGAAGGAATTCAGACCACACCGAATTATAAAGTTTAGGGGAATTTATATAAATTGATTCTCAGTGAAATGATGTTACAGATCCAGACTTGACATAGTGTTATTCCATGACTGAATCACATTATTCCACAGTTTTACAACTTAATATAGTAGGGACAGAGACCAGGGGGTTAATCTGGCAACATAAATATCGTAAGTGATAGGCCCAGGATGGGGACAACACAAAAGTGGACTCAGATAAAGAAGCCCTTCTTTATCTGAGTCCACTTTTGTGGCAGTTGAAGCAGAGAGAGGTACTCACCCATCTCTTCCAAAACAAGTCCACGAGATACTGCACTTTTTCTCCCTTCAGCAAAGTCTTTACAAGTCTTTTGTGAACAGTTCAAGTGGCATGACTGAGGTACTGATGCATTTCCATTGCTGACACACGGCAAAGGCCAGGTCTGGGTTGCTACCAGTGGGAGTGAGTGAATTCACATCATATATCTTCTGCAGATCAGCTTCCACCAATATGGAAGGAGGTGGTGTTAGGTGGTGTTAGGATGTGTTAGAAGGAGGTGGTGTTAGAAGTTGGTGGAAGCTGATCTGCTGATCTACTTGCACCTGCCATATATACAGGGGACTTCAATTCCCAACAAAAGGTTTGGGGTTACAGTCAAACATCAAATGAAGATACACAGAGCTAATGGGCCTCTAACACACTGTTTGAACAAAAAGAGCCCCCAAGCTTCTTTCTCGTGGGTCAGCAATGGAAATATAATTATCAGCACCTCAGTCATGCCACTTGAGCTTGTTGACTTGTTTTGGAAGAGATGGGCGAGTACCTGTCTCTGCTTCAAGAAACAACAAAAATGCACTCGGATTAAGAAGAACCTGGCAATGGCAGACGTTATGATTATGGACGATTCAGTGCCAGAGAGCTTGTGGGTGTGTCGGGAAGAGTCAAGCAGATGATACCTGATGCAAAGGGAAGAGTCGCATACCTAAGCCACTACAAGCAATAACATTCACCCACTTGTTCCCACATACATAATGCCTGCTACAAGCGACTGTCTTTTTTTCTTTCGCCCTTTTTGACATGATTGTCAAAAACATCATTGTTGCCACAATGATGTCTTTCGGCTTTCGGCTTGTAAGTGTCACATCCAGAATATATTTTTCATGAAACCATGAAAAACCATGAAAAACGACATACTCCCTGTCAGGAAAAATAATTGATAGTTATGGGTTCATTTGGTCAGACGGTCCATGGACGAATGCATATACAAAACTTGGGGTTCTTGAAATAAAAAAGTTTAAGAATCATTGGCCTAAGTATAATGTCCCGGGTTGTCTCTCGCTGTCCTTTCCCAGGGACTGTTGGCCAGGTCAGCAGCCTCATCTCTGACTGTGCTCCATCTGCTCCTGGATTCTCTGCAGGACCTCCTGCATCCTCCTCAACTGGGGGACAGGGATTTTATAAGTCAGTGGCTGACGGTATTTCTTAATATGATTTTACATCAATTCATAAATTGTGCGTTAAGCGAATTTAGCCTTTGGGAAGCTGTACTGTAGTACAGTGAAGTATAATACATTTGTTTTAAATCCATACCTCTTCGTCTTTCTCCAGGATTCGTCTTTCTGTCTCGCTGTCGATGGAGACCAGCGGTAGAGGGAAATCTACCCCACTCCCCGGCCGAAGCTTGTCCCTCACACTAACACGCGCACACGCACGCACACACACACACACACACACACACACACACACACACACACACACACACACACACACACACACACACACACACACACACACACACACACACACACACACACACACACACACACACACACACACACACACACACACACACACACACACACACACAGGATCATATAAATTATTTTGGAAATGAAAAACACCATGTTCCTCTTTTGAAAGAATAAACAATCTACTAAAACATCCATCTCTCATTCATTCAATTACTCAGTTAACAAAACATATAATCCAGCAATCATTCAATTGCTGATTCATCAGCGCGTATGCATTTTGCATTAGCACATTCCAGAAACCATAACATAACATAAGCTAACATTAGCTAGCCTAACGTAAATGTGCATGTCATTGTCAAGTATTATTTTATGCAATTTGGAAACAGGTTAAACCACCACAGCGGCGGCCATCAACTGGCATCACTTTTGCGCACTTGACTTGTCAAGTGATGCAAAAAAATCACGTGGCCGTGGTTTTCTGAATTTGCGATACTGCTGGTGCAAAAGGCATACACGCATTCAGTCAAAGGTTCCACTGCCAGCCACCTGCGCCTCCTCTCCTGCACCCCCATGCGCGTCATGTTCTGGATACAATGTGCCCTGTAGTTCTCATAGTGGATCTCTCGGGTCACGTCCTTCAGGTCCTGCATGTGGGTTCTGACCAGCATGTTCCTCAGCAGCAGGAAGTCTGAGTGGGCCGGGTTCTCCACTGACCCACAGAATGAAAGGTATCACAGGTTAACCATCGTTCGTCAAATCACTGAATTCTGTTCAATGCCGTGCATACTGCGACGGGTTGTGCTGGGCTTGTAAATCCTGCTATTTTCAGTATGCAAACCTGACGTGCAACCAAGTACAAATCCCAATAAAAGAACACTCAGTCGCTCAGTAACCCAAATGCAAGGGTTCAGAAATGGGCGGCGGCCTGTTAATCACAGATGATACAGTAAGCTTTTGTCAAATTAAATGTGTTGTTTACATGGGAATAAAACAATGCTGTGTAGTGTGTGCGTGCGTGCGTGTGCGTGTGCATGTTCGCGCACATGTGTGTGTGTGTGTGTGTGTGTGCGCGCGCGCGTGCGTGCATGCGTGTGAGTGTGCGTGTGTGTGTGTGTGTGTGTGTGTGTGTCATACCTTCTACCACACCCCAGGGGTACTGGCGACACCTGAACTTGCGGCCGTTGCTTTCCATCTGGAGGTTACTGCCAATCACTGCAAATGGAATACTGTCCTACAGAGACAGGAGGGGGGTTGTTAATGGAATACTGTCCTACAGAGACAGGAGGGGGGTTGTTAATGGAATACTGTCCTACAGAGACAGGAGGGGGGTTGTTAATGGAATACTGTCCTACAGAGACTGGAGGGGGGTTGTTAATGGAATACTGTCCTACAGAGACAGGAGGGGGGTTGTTAATGGAATACTGTCCTACAGAGACAGGAGGGGGGTTGTTAATGGAATACTGTCCTACAGAGACTGGAGGGGGGTTGTTAATGGAATACTGTCCTACAGAGACAGGAGGGGGGTTGTTAATGGAATACTGTCCTACAGAGACTGGAGGGGGGTTGTTAATGGAATACTGTCCTACAGAGACAGGAGGGGGGTTGTTAATGGAATACTGTCCTACAGAGACAGGAGGGGGGTTGTTAATGGAATACTGTCCTACAGAGACAGGAGGGGGGTTGTTAATGGAATACTGTCCTACAGAGACTGGAGGGGGGTTGTTAATGGAATACTGTCCTACAGAGACAGGAGGGGGGTTGTTAATGGAATACTGTCCTACAGAGACAGGAGGGGGGTTGTTAATGGAATACTGTCCTACAGAGATAGGAGGGGGGTTGTTAATGGAATACTGTCCTACAGAGACTGGAGGGGGGTTGTTAATGGAATACTGTCCTACAGAGACAGGAGGGGGGTTGTTAACAGACAAATAAAACGAATGTAATGATAATACAATTATCAGAATAAATACATCATAGTATCATTTCCCTTTAACTTGCACACTTATAGGATGATGCTGCTAGATGATTGCTGTGGTCAACTAGCGTAGCCAATTGACTACGACTCATTGTGTACTTGATCGACATCACTGCTGACCATTCTGCAAAGCATTTGTTGGATGCATTAATTTAACCGAATGAAGAGAATCAACACCTTGAGCATCTGCTCATGTAGTTTGACGGTTTCATCTTCATCTGAATCACATTCTGGAAACTGGTAGATGTTGATGCCAAAACGCTCAATCTCCTCACGCATCTGACATGGACACGTATGCAGGGAAAGAGAGAGAGAGAGAGAGGCACAGGGATAAGGATGGAGGAGAGAAAGAAGAAAGAGCTGATGAGAAAAGTGATTGTTATGATTATTGACTTCTTGGTTTTTCCCGTCTCTCTGTGTGTCTGTGTGACTGCCTGCCTCATTTTATTCCACATTTGCCTGTCATAGTGCCACTGGGAGGCGCCATGGAAATCCATACACATTATCTCTATGGTCATATGATGAAGACACATCTGTAGTAAACGCAGCGTCCGATTCCAGTGAAACTTTGCACACACACAGTCCGGCTAGGCTAAGATAGAAATATCACCCTACATGTATTCAAATCAGCCTCATGGTGGCGCTATAACAGCCAAAATCACGTTTTGACCTATAACTCTTGAAACGTATGTCATACAATCAAAATTTCCCCCCTGGATTCCTTGGATCATTGCGCAACTCCCCGTTAGAACACAGATTGAAGATTTGCCATGTTTGCAAAACCTCCACCCAATTGATTTCAAATCGCTCTGTCCGATCCAATGGTCACTCCATGAGGCAGATGTTTTGCAACAGATTTTGTCCAAACATCACACATTAGTCAGATCAGTCTCATATTCCATATCGATTGGCTATGATTGTCTTGTGTGTGGCCCATTTTGCACAAAATGACACAAATCATGAATGCAGTGGTTGATTGCCATATAGGCCAAGAAAGAAATGCCAGCATAGTGTACATTTTTCAAATCAGCATCATGGTGGCACTATAACAAGCAGATTCACGTTTTGGCCTCTCGAGAGTGGGTATGTGACTATGTGTATGTGCGTACGTGTGTGTGTGTGTGTGTGTGTGTGTGTGTGTGTGTGTGTGTGTGTGTGTGTGTGTGTACATGTGTGTGAGTGTTTCACACCTTCTGCTTCATCCTGTGCACCTCCTGTGGTGTCAGACTGTCAGCTTTGGCCAGTACAGGAACGATGTTGACCTTCTCATGCAGGGCTCTCATGCACTCCACATCCAATGGTCGCAGACTGGAGGACACACACATACTGTATGATGTAACCATTGGACTGGCCTACTGGGAAGGATGGATTTTTCAGCCAAGGTTCATGTTTTAGGTTGTTATAGAGCATGGGTGCCCACACCTTTTGACTTGAGAGCTACTTTCAAAATGACCAGCTCAACAAAATCTAGTTGGAATAGCGGCGTTGGCGTTGGCGCATATAAGACAAACACACTTGGAATGGGAATGGAGGCTCTTTTCCCTGTAAAACTTTGTAATGCTACTGACGTTTGTGTGCAACACAAAACAAACTATTGCATTGTGGGTTTTAGTTGGGTTTGAATTGACAGGCCCTTTTCGATGTCAATCAATCAAGTCAACTTAATTCAAGTGGCAGATGCCTTTTTTATTACTTTTTTGGGACATGGGTCATGTGGTTTACTTGCACAGCCTTTGCGATCTACTGGTAGATCTTTTGGGCACCCCTGTTATAGAGGGTAAATAAAGTGATTGGCAAATCGAGTGCAAAGTGAGTTTAATGATTTCTCTATTAGAGAAAGTAAAAGATGTGTTATTATTATTATTTAAAAAAATGCTGCTTACTTTCGTTTTAGCTATTTTAGCTATTTTTGACAGGGCGGGGGCATTCGAACAAGTGGTTAAATATGTTTTTCTGTTTTTTAACAACATTTTACGGCGATTTCTTTATTGTTATTTACTATAGTCCTACTAGACTCCAGAAAATTACATCTGGCTACAAAAGATCACCGGATCTACTGAATGTGATTGTGAAGGGAGATACTAGGGGGGTGCCATACTGTGTCATAGGCTCAATATTTCAGTTTGTCTTAGTTTGAGGCTGTTTGTTGACATTCGATGCCCATTAAATTCAGTCTGACCATAGGCAGGAATTAAACATATCCCCAGATTCCCCACTAGCGATAAAGAAATGACAGAGGGGGATATAAAAAACAGAGGCATTAATCTCGCCTAAAAGGAAATCAAACCTGGTCAAAGAGTCCAGCATCAAAGGCTGACCTCGCCCATGCTGTGTTGAAGCCAATATGGCAGGAAAAGAACACAAATAACCAAATGTGTCACCTCACTATTAACCTTGTGTCATTCAGCAGTTTGGTTCATTGTTGAATTGTGACTAAAGGATGTTTAGACAAAACGCAACAATATATTATATTAGTTGGGTAATATCTGATACTTCCATCAGCAGAGACAGCAGCAGAGAGCAAAGGTCCATTTCTCAGTGGATTTATCTATGAAGGTTCCCTTCATAAAAATGCGGGGAAAATTCGTGAGAGCCCCAAATCCATATGGCCAATATGGGTTTGATGGCCATATGGTGACGGCTATGGCCGTTTTTGAACCACTAAACCACTTTCAACCTGGTGTCCCTAGTTTGGGTATGCCATTAAAGGTTTGGGCAAAACATTATATAGGGCTTAAGTGATAGATATGAGATCTCCGCGGCTTTGTGTACCCGTGGCCAAGCGGAGAGATGAAGTAGAGACAGCAATGGACCCTGTTGTCTTGAATGTTCTTCCTGTTAAACCCACTCTCGTCTCTGAAATACTGCTCAAACTGCTGGTCAATGAAGTCCTCTACCGCCTTCCAGCTGCAGTTGACACACAGAAAATCACCATGAGAAAACTACAACAGCTATAACAATATAGCAGTTGTTCTCAAAATGGGGTGCATGCAGAACCCTAAAGCATATCAAACAGGGGGACATTGAAATTAAAACATTTTGTCATCGGTATACAGTAGGCATACGTTTTATGTCAATAAATAAGTACAAAGCTGCTCTGTCTGTATTATATAAACATTAATACAGACACCATTCAAAAGGTATTTTAGCTGAGCAGGGTTGAGTTCACCAATATCCTCACCTTTCTGTGTTGTTGACTGCATCTCCAAACCCTGGCGTGTCGATGATGGTCAGGCACAGTTTGACCCCTTTCTCCTCGATGCTAACCGTGTGTCTGACAATGTTCACTGTCTGAGGGATCCGTTCTACACCCACACACAAACACACACACAAAGGCGAAAAACATTAGCCGGGGCTGAGCACTTATGATAATATTTGACAAATATTTGGTAAAAACGGCCCATGCGGATGCCTCACTATGTGTAGTGTGTCGTGTACACACCGAACATTTTAAAACCCATTATTCGCCACAGTGGCTGATTGGCGGCCCAATGGCCCGATATCATGTTGTGTCTGCTGTGTTCACACGGGCAGACGCAAAGCTACACAGTGTATTTGTATAGCTGTTGCAGCAGCTACAAGCGTCGGGGAGCTTGCTTCATATCTCCACGTCGTTGGCTTCCATTGACAATGAATGGTATACTGCATTGTTGCGTCTGCCTGTGTGACCACAACATTACAGTATATCTAGGATCATCATACTGTATGCTTCAGGTACCCCTATATATATCCTGTTCTGTTCATACAGAGCAGACTAGAGTAGATGAGTTGATGCTGCCTCACCTTCAGCATTGGGAACCCTCCTGTCCTTATAGTGGTCTGTGAGGAAAAGACTGTTGACCAGCGTAGATTTACCCAGGCCAGACTCTCCTAGAGAGAGAGAGAGAGAGAGAGAGAGAGAGAGAGAGAGAGAGAGAGAGAGAGAGAGAGAGAGAGAGAGAGAGAGAGAGAGAGAGAGAGAGACACAGAGAGACAGAGAAATAAGAAATAAGAAATAAGAAATAAGAAATAAGAAATAAGAAATACTTGGTTGTGTAATAATAGTAACACAACACAACCGAGGGGCATGCTTTCCCGACTGAACAGGCATCACCCTATAGTTAGTAGACAACCAACTGAGATCACTCACCTACTACGATGACAGTGAACGTAAAGCCTTTCTTCACTGTCTTTCTATGTACTTGGTTGGGGAGCGTGGCAAAGCCCACATACTCCCTCTCCTGATCCTGCGTAGACACAGACAGTCACAAGAGAGTATGAGACTGAGACCCCTTTTCCACCGGTTGGTTCCCAATGGGAACGGGTTCAGTTCTTTGTGGTTAATTATGAATTGAGTGTGCAAAACCATACCTATATGAGATTGTTATCACCATGAAACTTCGTCAGTTGATTACTTACACGAAGACAATGATTTATTGTATTACAAATTTAATTTTTTAAATATGCAAATGAGGCATTATATAGGAAAATATGCAAAATATAGAAAATATGAAAAAGCTACTACTGTGGAAGGGTTATCATATATTAATTTACTTAAATTTATCCTATAAACTATTTAATATAGGTATAGTTTTGCCCACTCAATTCATAATTAACGTTCCAATTTTGGAGCTCTGGCTCATGGACTAAGAACCAAAAAGAACTGAACCGGTAATACATACTCTTACATAATTATGCCCAATTTACAAAATATTTTGTACGTCGTACAAAATATGATCTACAAGCTCACAATGCGTCGCATTGTATTGTGTTATGAGCTTGTAGCTTGTTAAAAAAGTTAATATAAACAAGTATTTTGTGTACAGTAATTAAGAATAATCGTTTTGACTAAATAAACAATATACAAATAACGAAAACAATGAGGAAAACCAACACACCTCCGGGGAGTCATAAGGGTCAAAGTGTCCCCAGGCCCAGGGGCTGCGTGGACGCGAGGAGGAGCTGAGTGTGGAGTCTGGGGAGCTCTGAGACATCAGCTGCCTCTTCAGCGACAGGGAGGGCTGGAACTCTGCGTCCAGCGGGGGTCCGCTTTGTCTGTGAGGGGCCGTCGGGGAGCCCGGCAGGGTGCAGGAGGCAGGGAGGTGGGCGAGTCGGGACCGCCCAACGTGGCTGGGCAGTCGCCCCAAACTTCCAGTTCTCGCGGGTTCATGGCGGACATGATCCGGCGCCTCGTAGGCCGCAGCGGGTTGCTGCTCCGAAGGCTGGGGGGCGGGCGGCAGGTCCCTCATGGTGTAAGGAAGTTCTGTGTCTGCAGGGTCCTCGTAGGGTTGCTGCTCCGAGGGCTGGGGGGCGGGCGGCTGGTCCCTCATGGTGTAAGGAAGTTCTGTGTCTGCAGGGTCCTCGTAGGGTTGCTGCTCCAAGGGCTGGGGGGCGGGCGGCAGGTCCCTCGTGGCGTAAGGAAGTTCTGTGTCTGCAGGGTCCTCGTAGGGTTGCTGCTCCGAGGGCTGGGGGGCGGGCGGCAGGTCCCTCATGGTGTAAGGAAGTTCTGTGTCTGCAGGGTCCTCGTAGGGTTGCTGCTCCGAGGGCTGGGGGGCGGGCGGCAGGTCCCTCATGGTGTAAGGAAGTTCTGTGTCTGCAGGGTCCTCGTAGGGTTGCTGCCCTGATTGCTGCAGGGCGGGCGGCAGGTCCCTCATGGCGTAGGAAAATTCTGTGTCTTCAGGGTCCTCGATGGACAGACTGGACAACTGAGACAGGACCACGATGAAGGACGTAATGCATGTGTTAGGCAGTACTGGTTTTAGCACTATGATTTATTTTAAGAGTCTGTGTTCACTCACTTATTAGTTTTAATTTACTATAAACAAATAAGTCTCGTTGTATGGTTATAATTCACTCTCTAACCATAACAGTATCAAATCAACTAATCAAATGATTCCCGAGCGCGGCACAGCTGCAGCTCAAATGCGGAGAACAAATTTAACTGCGGTAACGTGTGTGACGAATCGTACGACTTTGATTATAACAATTATATCTAAAACATTAACTATAACTACGTCTATTTGAGCTATTTTTCAATAGTGTTAAGTGGTTAACTGCTGAACCACTTACATAAACGGGGGGATGGTTATAGATATCTGATCCCCATGACAATATCATTTATTACAATATTACACTGACTGCTCCCCCTCAATCACGTAACAGTGCCATCGTTAGCCACTGACATGGCCCTTGGAAACGTCCAAACTTGTCATTAGATTCCAGTGTGTGACACACTACTATACTGGGTGAGTCTACACAACAACACGTTGCAGTAGAGATGTTGGCCAGTACCAAACACACACACACACACACACACACACACACACCTCCTATTAAAGGAGGTATATAGACTATACAGCTGATTCTAGCCCAATATAGTTTAATTATAGGGTTCCTCTGTTTCGGTCTTGTAAAGAGCAGTGGGGTCTGTCCGTCAGTCTGTCACTGTGTCCGTCTGTCTGTCAGTCAGTCTGATCAACACTTGTCATCCACCTGTCAGATTACCCACAAAGCTTTGCAGCAGGCTTAGCTTAGCTTCTTATGGTTTAACACACAGACACACACACAGGCTATAATATGGCCTACCTTCTCTGAGCAGGTTGTGGTGTAGAGATGACAGGGGAAGAAGGGAGGTAGTTGTAGACAGTAGCATTGTTATTATTTTATTATTGTTGATGCTTCTGTTATTGTTGCTACATATGTTGAGGAACCTATATAATCATGTTGCTCTTGTGTAGCTTCCATAGTTTCTCCTATATGAGATATAATATATATCCACATAAGACATTTTGGATCTTGAATCTTTTAATGTGTTCAATAAATACAAAAGCACAATGCTTAGCATGAATCTAACGAAAATAACACACCTGAAAAGTGCTAGCAAAGATATTGAACAGTTTTGTAGGCCTAATCAAACATGGAATTGATTCGTGTATTAGGCTAATTAACAACAACTTTGTTCTTGTTGTTCAGAGATTATCTAGGCTACCATTCAGTAATACAATAGACCGTATTTGCAAATATAATCCCACTAATCCCGTTAGAATGAAATCATGATTCCCTTATAGAGAATCATGATTTCCCTTGTGTGTTACCTTTTTTCTGTTTGGGGAACCGGACGGGGGACGACATGTGGTCCATGATGAACGATGACGAGCCCTCTGGTGTTCACACAGCGAGAAATAAAGTGAGTTGTGTCTGTCTGTTCAATGCAAATGAAAAAGGTAAGGTTTCTCACACAAAGCTACCCACGCAATAAAGCAATGTTACCAGCGCATTAAAGTTCAAATTGTAAACATTCAATTGTATTCAATTGTAAACATACATACAGTATTAATAACGGTGCATGAAAAACGTGACAGACCGTCCTCCTGTGACGTCGCAGAGTGGTGCTGTAGTCTTTAGTGTATCGTGTAGCCTACTGTAGTCCGCTCCGCTACTCAGTGCACTGCCACTGAGCCAATTACCCACCTGTTGCTGTCTAGCCTATCATGGATCAGTGATAGCTATAGTGGCAAGATGACAAATTAAAAGAAAACATCTTTTCGGTTTTTTTAATGTGATTTTGTATTATTAAAAAAATGTGTCATGTTGTCATTTGAAATGTAAATTAAACAATTTTTTACAATGAAAATTACAGAATGCGCCTGGAAATGTTAAATGGTGAAATATATTATGATATTATGTTTTGTCAATTTTTGTCTCACATAATGGTGAGAAAACCTTAAAAAACAGGTTACACCAGGTGACACTGAAAATCAAATTTGGTGCTTTATAATTTGGCTGGCTACCACATTATTTTGTGCACCACCAATAATCTTTGATCTCTATACTTTTTATTAGCACACATTCTACTCTACTGTAGGGATCTGGGCTAGTGGCTAACCAGCTTATTGGTAAACCCAATGCCATTAAAATATCTTTCCCTTGTATTTGTTAAAAAATATATTATTCCAAGTGTTTAACATAAAACATTCCTCCAATATTTTTGACATTGCCTAAAATACAGATTACAGATACAGGGCCATCAAAGAAGGCTTTCTGAATCCAAATTGTGCAGCTGTATAAAGTGCAGTATTTTCAAAGCTTTTAATCAAGGCTTATATTGGTTTTAACGCAGGTGGACCTGGATTGGCCATGTGCTCAGAATGGACATCAATGCAATCCCAAGAGTCGCATTACACTGGACCCCAGAAGGAAAGCGAAAGAAAGGCAGGCCCAAAACGACATGGCGTAGGACGATTGAGAAGGAGCTCCAGCTACAACATCAGAGCTGGGGGACCATAGAGAAGATGGCCAAAGACAGATGCAAGTGGAGGAACTTTGTTGCTGCCCTATGCGCCAGCCGGCGTAATGGGGATAAGTAAGTAAGTAAGTATATTGGTTTACAGAGCACCAATGTTAGAAGATACACAAATGCTGCTGCATACACATTCCTTGTTGTTTTACCTTCTAAAACATGTTTATATTAAATGCATTCACGGTAGCCTATACTGATGAATTGACCATCGAGTATGTTTTCAATTTTGCAGGTTTGGAAACCCCACAAAAATCTCTATTTTGACCTTTTATTTGAAAAAGTGACTTTGAGAAAGCAGAATACACTTTCATCCCACAGTCAGTCGATATAAAACCAAACTGGTAAAGCTGGATTCCACTAAAGCTTTATGCTTCAGTGATAAAGTGTTGTGTGACAGAAGTGTTCAACATCTATATTCAACAAGAATGTGTCTGTTTTAACAGAAAATTGAGAAAAAGGTGCTGACGTGGCTGGCGTAATGTTGCACAATGCACATGTCTTTATCTATCTGAGGTAACTTTGTGCCTAATGTTATGCTCCCAAAATAGCCGATCTATATTAAAGCTATACATTGGCTATTGTTGGTCTGTGGCAGCGGACAAAGTATAAATCGTCTTTAGCCCTCAGAGAAACGAGCTATCCTCTGTGGTTCTGTCCCACAAAACCCTGCATATTCTCCTGGGCCTGTTAGGGCGGCCCGGCAGAGGGCTGCGGACCTGCTGCAACTGAGAGGCTTCCTGCTGGAGCATTGGATGCTCTGAGTGGCCTTTGTGTTCAAATGTTTCACACTGCTCTTTGTTTGAATCTCCACCGATGGACGTCAGGTGACCTTTAGAGCAGTCATGGTTCTTGGGTTGTGAGCAGTCCTCATGGCCGCCGTTCAAGCAGGCGTGGTTGCCATTTCTTTGAGCGTCTCTGTGGCTGCGCTGATGCTGCCCGGCGCCTGGACAATCGTGGTTGAGCGTGATGTTCTCGTCTCGATGCTGTGACGGTTCAGCGAGACCACAGCCAGGCTGTGTGTGACTACTGGAGTCATCCGAAATAAGACTGGGGTCAGAGCTGTCATTTTGCTGGTTGTGGTCGGATGAGACGGTGTGTTGGAGGTGTTGGTGATTGCAGCTCTTCCAGAAGGCCCTGCAGTGGTGCTCCAGCTCAGACAGCACAGGCAGGCCAATGTCCAAATGCATCAGTAGGTTCTCTAGCCACTCGTCCAGTTTCACAAAGGATGGACTGAGGAGAGAAAGAAAGAAGCATACTGTATGTGACAAATTATAATACAATAATAGATACAAACGAACTCAAAGATCTGTGGTGTTGAGCAAAAAGCAACATCTTGTGAGCTTGCAGGTCAGCTATTGTCACTCTTTTTGAACATTTGAAAGACATTTGAAAGATTTTAACCTACTGTAGATGACATGCCCAACATATGGACACTGTGGGTTTATATACAGTATTAACCAATGAAAAGTAAACTGTATCAAACTGGGGGTCATTTAAATGAAAGATTTTGAGAATGACTGTTGTCACCGTGTATCTGCCTCCAGGTCACAGCACAGGGCAGCTAGGGGCAGGAAGGCAGCAGGGCAGTCTGGAGGGTGCAAGTGTTCCAGAAAACCACTGACATTCAGCCCGAAGTCTGAGGTCCGAGGTAGGAAGTCAGGGTCGGCACTCACTCTGCCTATTATCTTGAGACAGTGACAGACGGGCACAATGCAACTGTGAAAATATTCAACTTAGAGATGTTTTTAATAGTTTATAATATACACAGTGGAATGAAATGTGCATTTTAATAATCAACCTTTCCTTTCGTTGAACTAAATTCTAACAAATTGTGCTAAAAAAAAAGACATATCTGTATTGAAAAATATCTTTGTCTGATAAAAGGGACGTTTTCTGGCTATACTATACCCCTACACCAGCATGCCTGTTAGATCATGAAGGGCCACAGACCAGGCAGTATTCAAGAGTCACAGCAGTTTATTTAGGTTTTACAGTGCATGATGGCAATGAAATGATGAGTGACATGATGTGATGATGATAGAGGTGATGATCTTCAAATAATGTATCAACTTTGCACATCAGAGCTGTGGTGTCCCCCAGCACCTCTCCAGTGAGACAAGCAAATGTTTGTGTGGCTCCTACCTAGTACCTATAGCCACAGGTATGCCAAATTAGTAGCTCCACCCACCGCCAAAGGCAAACAGAGTGGTGGGGTTTTCTACAGTATACTTTGAAAAGGTAACAGAGCTTTTCTTTGAATCAGTTTGCATACGGTATACAGTATTTTTTTTCTACAATTCTATAAAACCTTTATTTAACCAGTAAAAACCACAGACAGATCAAGGTTTAATGTTTAACTGGAGGAATCCCAGTTCTATTTATGTAACAATATTCCCTTTCCTTGTCATTTGATGATTGGCTTCAAAGTCCCATTGGACAAGAGCATCGGCTAAATGCTTACATTTTAAATACATATGAAACATTGCCTCTGATGTCAAGTGGTCCTACCTCACATATCATGATGCCAAAGGAGAAGATGTCGACTCGTTCATCATAGCTTTTCCCTGGAGGTGCACAGCAGAGAAGAAGGTAACATGTATGCTGATTAGCATGTGCTAAGTATTTTCTACTTTTCTACTTTTTATTACTTAACTCATGATTTGCTTAGGATGCTGTCAACCAAGACTTTTATTTATCCCAATTCAATGAGTACCATCTATTTTCTTATTTTTCTGGAGTAAAGCCATCAGCCATGCCACTCAACATAAATGACTTGAACCACATTCAAACCCAGAACACCACAGTGATTCATCTTGAATTCTTGATATACATTACTGCTGAAAGGCTATTTTTGTGGAAATGCCAAATGGCAATTGACCGTACATTGTGAAACAGCGCCCTCTAGTGGGAGCTAATAACAATAATCACCATGGATCATCTCAGGGGCCATCCAGTAGGGGTTCCCCACCACAGTGTAGCGTTTCCTGCGGTCTGGTCTTCGGAGCTCTGATAGTCTCCCAGTCCCTGCGGGGGGTCTCTGCAGAGTGGGGGTCCTACTCCTACCCTGACACTTCTCCTCCATCACCAGCCTGGCCAGGCCAAAGTCTGCCACCACCACACTCTGGTTCTAAGACAGAAGGAAAAGTGAACAGTTTCACTAAATTCACTCAGAAGATGGCTGCTCAGATGTCTCAGATGTGGGGAGCAATTAGGGGTGTCTTGAAGAAAATCGTTTGACAAAAATAAAGTATTTTCTTCATGTTTGTCAAACTTTTTTGCTGTTGTTGAAAATACTTAATTTCATACACCAAGATATAAATGGAACCTTAGTGCAGTACACTACCTCTCTGACCAAGCAGTTGTGCGAGTTCAGGTCACGGTGGATGACATTCATGGAGTGTAGATATGCCTGAGAAAGAAAGATGGAAAACAGAACATACTGTAGTATCCTGACCCCAAGTGAAGCATCAGTTTAGCGATAACCATATTCCCATAGTTTTTTGAGTAATAGGTAGGAATGGAGGAATGTCTCACCATTCCTGCTGCTATGTCTTTGGCAAAACTCACTCTCATATTCCAGGGAAAATCACTGTCCTTCAGATGAAGAGAATATACATGTATGTCATACCATATTGCTCAAACCTCCAAAACTATACTGATAATACATGGATGAAGATGAAAACCAGCCTCACCATCTTTTGAATAGTCTCCCTGAGAGTTCCTCCTTGCACATATTCTGAGATGAAGTTTAGCCGCTTGTCTTTATAAAGGAGACCAATGAACTTGAGGACATTCGGGTGGTCCAGACAACGCATCATCTTCACCTGTACAAATGTAGAGGAATCATACAGACATACATACATACATCCACACACTACTGAGTTCCCTAACACTGAGTGTAAAATTAAGTGTAAAAATGGCCAATATGTGTTTTTTTAGTTCAATCATCCAATCCACTAAGCAAATCAAAACAAGGGCGAATACCAACCATTTGCTAGTTTGGCAATTTTTTTAGGAGTGCTACCCACAAGTTTAGCTGTGTTTCTCATTCCACGAATGCCTGGTCCTTACAATCTGTACCTCGTTGGAAAGGTGACTAATGAATGACCAATTGGTATTATTAAAGGGGAGAAAATGTAATAATCAACCGAAGTTACATTTCTGAACTTTTTGTGAGGAGTTTATATAGGCTACAGAACATAGGCTAGATATAGTCTGTCTACCTACCTAGATATTTGTGTGTGTGCGTGCGTGCGTGCGTGTGTGCGTGCGTGCGTGCGTGCGACTTTAAACACTCAGCCTCAAATGTGCCTATTAAAATTTAAGATGCTGAACTGCTGTTGGGCTGTTTACCATCTTGAGGTTTGAGAGTTCCAAACCCCTCATCCTTTCTCGATAAGCTACCTACCTCCTTTAAGAAGGTCTTCTGTGTCTCCTCGTCAAAACGTATGAGCTCTTTCATCACCATCACCTCTCCAGTCTCTTGGTGTGTTACCTGAAAATTACATGATTATCTCAGGTGGAAATTGCATGTATATCTTGAAAATTAGAGCCATGGCTTCCCAACAGCCCTGTTCTGTGCCAGTATAGTACCTTGATAGCCTGTCCGAAGAAGCCCTTGCCGAGCACCTCACCGTGGATGAGGTCTGAGGACCTGAAGATGCGGTGGCTCCTGTCTCCAGTGTCCACGCGCAACGATTCTGAGCGCACCATGTCCCTGCGTTGGGACAGAAGAGACATGGCGCCAGGCAAGAGGGGACACTTGTCTATACTACAGCTACGCCTGACAGAGAGACGGGAAACAGAAATGTATGCTGTAAGTGACTGACAGTGGCAAGACAGTGACAAGCACGCAATATTTTCACGGTGAAACCTTTGCTACCCAAGTCTTTTGATCTGTTACATTTAAAGCTGCAATATATTATATATGTATGCACAACTGTGCTGATTGAAGACCTGTCACCTTTAGATCTTGTGATCAGACTGCATGAATGTTAAAAACAAAACAAAAAACAGGCCTTCCCAATATTATGTGC
>NC_137874.1:12658267-12703267 GCF_963924005.1 Protomyctophum bolini | reverse complement strand
AAAACATGGAACATTTTTAAGAAATGTATTCAGAGCCAGAGGTGAGAAATCTCACTCTGTATAGACAAATCCATGGAGCAGTGGCCTATAGGCCAGGTGTAGCTAATCAGTGCTGGCTACGCGCCCAGGGCATCCCTCCGTGGCCCCAAAAGTAATTAGGTTCTCTGCTTACAATAATCAACATTATATAATATTTGATAAAGTCAAGAATGTACATCCCGTTATTGATGTTATTGTGATTATAATACCAGACTCAAACCTCCTTGCCTACAACAACAGTGTGGCTTCAACAGTCACAAACAGCCATTGCCATTCAGAATTGAAATACATGCACCTCATGCAAAACTATTAAAATACGTGTGACTCTAACCCTCACACACACTAGTCCAGAGGGACTCCAACCACCGGTGTGGCGGTACAGTATGAAAAACAAGAGGCCAAGATGAGTGAAATCAATCATGGAACATACAGGGTATAATAACAGTGAGGGAGGTGCAGGGCACCTGTTACCACGCACGCACGCGCGCGCGCGCACGCACACACAAACCCAAACAAATTTAAGCTCACAATGGTTGAATCGATTCGTGAGGTGTCTTCTATTATTAAATAATAGGATATAGGCCTAAATATAAACTATATATAAACTATAGGCTATAGGCCTACTATAAAAGGAAAACCTACAGCGGCTGCGAGTTTCAGAGATGATTCAAAATGCATATTCTGTAATGGTAATCACAAATCCAAGAACTGTACTGAACTGACTGTTGAACTAAGAAGAGAAACACTGAGGAAACAAGGCAGGTGTTTTGTATGTCAGGTAGGCAGGCATGTTGCGCGTAATTGTAGAACGCAGGGTATTCACTGTGAACTTGAAGAGTGCGGGCGCAGACACCACAAAACAGTTTGCAATCAAACAGCCAGTCAATATACAGCGCATGATAGACGCGCCGACCACGGCAACGACAGACAGGCTGACCACAGTGTTGCAGACAGATGCAGTTATAGTGTAGCAAGCAACTCTGACAATAGTACAGTATTACTGCAGACAGCTACCATTTGGATAGATGCACCAACGCAAAGCCAAGTAGCCAGGTGCCTATCCTCGGGGGTATAGCACCCGCAGTTTCATTAAAGAGGATATTTCCAGAGCACTTAACCTGCCAGTTATCTAGGTAAAGAAACGTTGAATATGTATGTGTTTGGTTCCAAAACACCCCAGAGAATTACCTGCAGGAAAGTGAAGGCTCGTTTGGGAAATATTATAGAACAATCAAAGCATTGATGTCCATTTATTGGAATCACCCAAGTTGAGCTCTTCTACGATTAAAGCGCCAAACGGAAAGATAAGGAGCTTGGAACTTGGAAGCAAAAGGAATGCCCATAGCAGATGTACCCATGGATGGATGCAGTGGAATTAGGAGTCCTAATTGGCAGACCAATATTGGAAAATGGTCACAGGAAAAATGGAGAGACTGAATGAAGGACTATAGTTGCACTGGAAAGTGTATTTGGATGGCTGGTGAAAGGAGAAGTCACCACGCTAAATATCATAACTGAAGTTAAGTTGTGGACATTGAAGTGATGCACCTCAGCGTCGGAGAGGAACAGGCACTGTCAGATCAGTTACGCAACTTTTGGGAAATCGAATCCCTTGGAATCCACATGAAACAAATGCATTCTGAGAAGGAAGAAGGCAGTGTATCCCAAGCCGTGCATATCCACGGCTTCCCAAGCCGTGCATGCCTATTCCCACTAACAGGCCAAGTTGCATGTTTAACACACGCACACACACACACACACACACACACACACACACACACACACACACACACACACACACACACACACACACACACACACACACACAGACACACACACATCAGAATGTTTGACCCAGAATAGGGGCTCTAGGTTTCATGTAGCTAAATACCATACCACTTATGCTCCAAACATTCTCATGATGCATCTCAAAATAAGCCTCTATCTTCTCTATGCTTTCCATGTCCTACTTACAGTGTGTGTTTGTTGTTGAGACACTAATATAATTAGTACAGTTTTATTATGACTATGTAAAACATCATCATATGGTGTCTCACATGAATTGACTCCCACCAGAATCTGTGACCAAACAGTATGACTTAATAGAAAAGTAACAGGAACAGTCCATTCCCTTCATGAATATTGGCCCTGGGGGGAACAATATGAACCCCAAGCATTATGACAGTGGTCTCATTAACTACAGAACAACAGGGCATTCATGTTCAGCCTTCTAGAACAGCAAAAACAAGCCCCTTGCTTGAAAACTTGCAAAGTTGCAAACTGAATACCATCGAATAAAAGCCATATTGCACAGTTGGAACCCGTTTTCTTATCTCTACAACACTGCCGCTTGGAATGGGAGGCAACTTCCTGGACAGAGTAAAGGTCCATGCTTCCTTTTGCCTAGACTTTTAAGGCTATGTTACGCTCAACAATAGAGAATGAAAAACTTTGCCCAACAATTGAAAATTCATGTCAGGAGAGGAAGAGATGGAGAGTTGGAGACTGTTTTCAGACAACCAAATATCATTCATTATATATAGTGATTAATAATAAATGATATCAGGGGTTTATTAATTATAGATAGGATGGATCAATTAGTGTCTTTCTTTTTAACTAAGTATTTATATGTCTGAGATTTTGGTGTAAGACAAGGAACTCTAGTGGAACTTTCTATTGCAGTACGTACAGTATGTTCATGTTTGAGTGTGAGCATCCCAAAAGACTGACAAAGAAGGCCCTTTCTGCTTACCAGACAGTAGTGTGTCGTAATACCAAATCTAACAGAGCTGTTTCTTATTTGCTGAGAACAGAAAGGGGATCAAGGAGGGGGAAAAAGCATTGTCTAGGGTCAGCTGCACGTTTATTTCTGTCCTCCTGTGTGTGTGTGTGTGTGTGTGTGTGTGTGTGTGTGTGTGTGTGTGTGTGCGTGCGTGCGTGTGTGTGTTTTTTGCCTTTGGCGACGGACGTGGGACATAATCAGCCTCACATCTGCCATTAGATGTCAGGCAAACATCTGGACTCAGACTCAACACCAGAATCCATCCAGGCATGAAATAAAGAATTGTAACCGCATGTTTTATGATTCAAGCTTGACTCACATCAATAATCTTCTTGAACTCTATGTCTAAATATTCCTGTGAATTTGACTTGTTATCTCTGTTTTTACTCCCTGCTGCTCCCGTGGCTCATGTGCACCGGCCTGCCCCCAGACACAATAGAACCCAAGGTTGAAAAAATATCAACCTTGCTAATGATGTCATAACACACTGTAGGTAGGTCAAATGTCATGTCCTGGTGACGCATGATATCCTCTGGTTGCCTCCCAGTTGTCTCCCTGCTGGACTTCCTCTAAAAACATCTGTCATAATGGGCATGCACAGTATACTAGGACACCTGACAGTAGAATACTGTATGAGATTTGACTGAGTATTCATTACAGACCCAGCACGTATGTAGGCCTACATGCTCACATTGGAGTTGTGGTTGTTGGAGGAAGTATTAAAAAAAGAGAAGTGTAAATACTATATGTGTATAGTGCAGACTTGGTTCTAATCAGACTTGAGTAACTCAAATAATTTTCATCACACACGCACGCACGCACACACACGCACACACACACACACACACACACACACACACACACACAAGAATGCCACAATGACAATGCCAGTGGAATCGTACCTCCCTTTCATTCCTCGGCGGAATCTCTGGTCCCGTCGTGACATTTGGACCCGTTCAGTTCTCTTCACTCCAACAGGACAGCTGTCACTCACTCCCTCTCCCAGGTCAGGCCGGGACAGATTTAGCGGAAAGAAAGTCCTACAGCAGTAAATAGCAGAGCTCGTCACTCTCATGCGTGCTTGTTTGGATCTCCTACAATACAATGACCTCCTCTGTGGTTTTTCTTCATGTGCTGCCTGGGCAGATGAAGTCTGGGGCTGTATAGTATACTATGGGAGACACTCTTACACTGCTCCCTGACAGCAAGTCTCCCTCTACTGGCCACTGACAGCCAGACACAGTGTCCCTCTGCAGGTCACTGACAGCCAGACAGTGTCCCTCTGCAAGTCTCCTGCTGGTAACAGCTTCCCTCTGTCTGTTGGTCACCTTCTAGTCACTGACATCCAACCATTCAACCTCTGCATGGTCACCAAGCAAAACCAAGCCAAGGATAGAACCCCCCCCTCACACCACACTATTTCTAACCTTTGGCTTTATAGACCCGGCAAGTGGCAGATAGAGTTACACTCCTACTTGCTCTGCATAGCATACAAGGCTGCAAGTGAAGTAGAGAAGTATGCTTACTGTATATGCATGTTATCTGCAGCAAAGGCATGGCACATGTTCACTGATGTGCAGTTTGTGTAAGGTGTGCAAGCATGCATGAGCGAGCGTGTGTGTGTGTGTGTGTGCATGTATGTATGTATGTATGTATGTGTGTGTGTGTGTGTGTGTGTGTGTGTATGCGCGCACACACTCGCAAATTTGACATGAATCAGTTCTCTTTTCATCAGCCCGAGTATAGGCACACAGCCATCATCTCTTTATGAATGCCCCAATTACCACACTATTGCAAACTCTGGTTTAACAGCAGCCTCATTCACCACACACAACAAAGAGGGAAACGAAGAGGGAGAATTACATTCCAGGAGAGGAGTATGAGAACCAGTCCAGATCAGAGCCACTGAAACGCTATAAAACAACACCAGTTACTCATCTGAATATCATGCAGTGAGTGGGTATAAGCCCGCAATGCACATTACTGTATGTTGTTAGTGTTAAAGCATGGGAAGCAACAAAGTAAAGACTATTAGATTCAACGTGTATGCAAGTAAAATAAGATTTACTGTACTGTATCTCTGGACTGCATTTAAGCAAGTTATAGTTCACATTAAATCTAAGAATAGCCCCAGACTGTGCCAGCAGGCAGCCGATCTGGAATCACACACTGCTCCAGTCTGTCAGACCAAGAACCAGGCAGAGGGTCACTGGATAGAAAAAAGGGGAGAGATAGACAGCGCAAGAGATAGAGGGAGATGCTGTGTGTGTGTGTGTGTGTGTGTGTGTGTGTGTGTGTGTGTGTGTGTGTGTGTGTGTGTGTGTGTGTGTGTGTGTGTGTGTGTGAGAGAGAGAGAGAGAACACGCAGCATTACTCAATTGTTATTTGTCAATTGTTTATTTTTCAGAAAGGATTGTCAGAAATAGTGTATTGCATATAAAAAGTGCATCTTTCTCTTCATGGGCCAGATAGATGACAGCTATTGTAGTTGTTAAACACATAAGTTGGCCTAAACACAAATGCAAGCTCACAGTGAAAGTAATATTCCATAACACTGAACATGTTTTACCCAAACAATATCACATATTACATCCATGCCAGCCCATCATCAGGACAAGATCAAAAAAGCACATCATTTGCACTTTATCATTGAAGAAAATATTCAAGTAAAATGCCAAAAAACTCATACACACAAATATAAAAAATTGCTTACATTCCTAACATAAGACTAAATAGCTGAGCACTGTATTTTTTTCTGCTGTTTCAGTATAAGTTAAAAAATCTTAGGTAAACACATGAACTTGTCAAGTTCAAAGTGAAAAGGCAATATTGCAATCAGTGTTCAAGGAGTTAAATACAACAGTAACCCAATGTTAGTCAGAGCAGGTAATGTTTAACCCAGCATCTTGTGATATCATTACCTCTCATTTAGCTCGATTCAATCTACAGCTTTCACATACAGCAAATATACAAGCCAGAGGCAAAGGTCACCATGTCCTCTTTATTAGTAGAGTATCATTCCAAAATGATAAACCCATGAGGACAAAAAAATAACACCTATGCTTACAAAATACTTGATATCATACAGTATAATTAAAACCGATTAGACTGATACCTTTTAAATGGCACAAGGTTTACAAAATGATGCCACAAACCCTGAATAATCAGGTAATGATGGATGTTACCATTTTGGAAATGAACTCTTACAGCACACTGCTGAATTCTCATAAAATCCACATTCAATGAAAGAACAAACAAAAAGACTTGTCAGGCACATTAAACAACATCAGCACTGTAAGTAAGACAAGAGTAGCACTTCATTTGGCGTTACATACTGTAGTATAGACAGTGCCATTGTGGCAACTACAGTTTAAGCCCATCTTCTAAAGCCTGATTTATACTTTGTCATACGATGGCGTATACATTAAGCTGAGAAGCATGAGCTCTCTAGTTTTACAAAGCGTCGAGGCATTAAGGGGCCTTAACCCATTTACACAGTTCATTTCAGCACAGAAGTTTGTCAGGGATCAGAGAACACACCGTAATAAAATGCCCTCGCATATATTATTCTGACTTTCACAGTTCCCTGGCCTAAAACAGCATCTGTCCCTCTCTAGACACGGATGGACAGATTAGCCTGGTTGCTTGTGCTTAAACATGAAGACTATAGACACAATCATAACACAATTAGACATTAGTAATCTGTGATCTTCTGTTGAGGATGTTGCAGACTCTTTGGGAAATGTGTATGAAAGCCCAGCCTCAGAGAAGCACATTAGACGTCAGTTCAGCATGAAGACAGGTCTAGTGGAACTGCCCTGAGGGAGTTCTGGGTAGCAGTGTTCAAAAGCAGGATTCATGGTTTGACCGATAGCCGCACGAGAGTGCAGGTGAGGTGAAACAACACTAAATACACACAAAATAATCAAATAAACACATATTACAGTGGAGTTGAATTTACCAGCTTAGCATCCAACTCGGTCTTTAATTTGATAGAGACCTTCTGTACAAGGTAAACAAACAGAACACGTTGAATGGTAACAGTAGCTTCTGTAATAGATTTTTTTAAAGTACATTCTGGAATCGCTGTTTTAATGAGGTCACTTCCTGTCACTTGGCCTATCACTTCCTCCTCCTGCCGACTCCTAAAGAGATCAGTCAAAACACAGAAAACCATTCGTCACTTCTCAAAATGACAGCTTTTGTATGTATGTCTGTGAATGAATCGCGTACCAAAGGATTCATCTTGTAAGCACTGGTTAAAATCAAACCATAGTCATAACCATAATGTTGAAAAATCATTTGCACAGTATAGTTAAAGCTGTAGTTGTTAAAGCTGTAATCAATAAAACGTTATTTTAAACAATCTGTATGGAAGAGTATGATTGATGATACAATATAACTAGTATATCTCCAGTGGTTAGAGCTGGTCTCCTTATACTCTTCCATTGACAAATGTATAGACCCTGAGGGCCGGAAACTACATGGTATTGCAAGTGGGGCCCTCAAATAAATGGCAAAACAGAAAACAATAATTGATAATATAAGTTTTATATCAATAATATAATAATAAAAGAAGAAGAAAAAAATCTAATGGAAATGTTGTCTTTAAAACCTTGAACAATGCAGGATTCCAATCCCAAATAGAACATTTGATGGATTGCAGCTTTAAAATAAATAACACTGAGGATGTTAAATAATGTTACCTCTGTACGCCCCAGATCCCAGTAAGGCTGCATACTTGGCTGCCTTCTGTGCTTTGGCTGCATGAAGGAAAAAGAATAATGAGATGGAGAAGAAAGACATTTGCCTTGATCTATAGTACTATAAGGTGTTAAAAGTTTGATATCTTTTTTTTCCCGACACAATGCAAAACTATAAGAGCATGAGTAATTTTTGAACTTGTGTCAACGAGAGAGAGAGAGAGGGAGAGAGAGAGAGAGAGAGAGAGAGAGAGAGAGAGAGAGAGAGAGGGGGGAATGGGAGAGAGAACATTTTCTTACATTTCTGACCAGCCCCCGCATATCCTAAGAAACAATAACAGGAAGAGAAAGAATTTGAATAGTCAGTATAAACACCTGATTGTCCTCACAATGTTCACATTCAACCCTCTAGAATAGATGTATTATCTCTGCAAAGATGTGAAAAACAACTTGCCATAATTAAAGCCTGAATTATATTGCCAAGTCGTACAGTTGCTCCCCGAAAATAGCTGATATAAAAGCTTAAACATACACATTGATATCTGTGAGCTTGTATGGCAGCGTATCATTTAAGCCTACTTTGCTCTTCAGGATAAAACTGTTGCTTTAATGATATGAGGAGGAGAGAGGGCAGACTTACCAGCGATATTGCCATAGCCAGGGACAGCACCTCCTGCTGGACGTTTGGACACTTTACATATTGCAGCCAGTATCATACAAACTCCTACCTACAGTACCTACATACAGTACAGTAGGCCTACAGTATGTACTGTATATACCTGAACTCATAACATGCACTTCCACATGGATCTGACCAGTAGATTTGGACTTTACAATTCTTCCCAATTATTATGTAAATCAACAGTGATTTGTGTAGCTGAAGCAATGCAAAGACCACTGTTATAAAACCACAAATTTGTGGTTTAAAGAAATCGAGTGAACACTTTCTGTACATAGGACGCCTAGAAACGTCATAGGGATTCGAACCGAGAGGTGCCTTCGACGTCTGTGGACGTCCTAGCGACGTCCAAACGACACGGGGCGAGATAAGAATATTCAGAATTATTCCTATTTTTTTGGCATTTCGCTTTTCGCTTGCCGTATGCTAACGCTTTGTGCAACTATTAGCTTGTCATTGACTCCCATGTTAGCGCGGCGGAAAGAATGACTCGTATCTCCTCATCCAGGGCGCTCTCCGTGGTGTTGAAAGGATCGACATGCTGGCGCTTCATTTCTGCTCCACATCCGTCTCTCCCGCAAAATATGAACGCTTTTTGGAGCGTATATAAATATATTAAGATGATTGGGGATTGTGAGGTCACTTTGTCAGTCAACTTTTTTAAGAAAGTGTTTCCGGTTCATGGCTTTCAGAGTAAAAGTGATCACTACTCTGGCGACTACTCTGGCACCCCGGAGCTTCTATTTTGATGCACTTCCTGTACTAGATGTGGTTTCACACTGGTGTGTTTTTTCGCTGCGTTTTGCAGATCCGAAAGTAGTAGGCTATCACTAGCTGTCACCCACACTCCACTAGACAGCTGTGGAAAACAGATCAAATCAACCCCGGTCCCAAAAAACCTTATACGGACGAAATATTTGGCTGCAGTGTGCAAACGTGATTGACATAAGGTGAGGTAGATTCTTTTTACTTCCTTCGACAAAAAAAAACCCGTCAGAGAGTGACACCATTCATACACTCTTGTACCTGTCATTATATCCAAAATATCGATATTTTTGTTGCTCTCCACTGCAGCGACGAATGAGTCAAACTAACCTGGTAGTCCACCTGCTCCTCCTCCTGCACCACCTCCCACTCCTCCTGCTCCACCACCTGGACAGGAACAGAGGTGTGCCATGTTTTAAATCATATTTTGTTGAGTGTCGGTGTGCAAATAATGTGTGCAGTGATTAAACAAAACAAGAGACTTTGTTGAGGAGTACCACATTAGTGCGAACACTGCACAGTAGGATGTGGCAGTCCACACATGTACAGTAGCCTATACAACATGAAGTAATGGCTTATCCTCCTCCAAGGAAACTCACCTGGAACGCCACCAGGGCCTCCTCCTACTCCACCACCTGGTCAACACAGAGGTGATGCACGTACAGTATGGAAACAGGACATGAGAAAATAATAGACATTAAGGAGTTATCACGTGAAAGATAAAAGGTCTTATTATAAACTTGATCATCGTAATAATGTCTAAAGCAGATGAAGGATACAATTTACAATACATATTATTCACATAGAATACAAATGTGCAGACCAGGTGACAGAGGCTCATTACAATGGTTTTGCCACAAAAACGGCAAGGCTGTCAGGTGATCGGAGAACTCTGTCTACTGGTATGTTTGGTGACATCTACATTATGTAATCTATGTCATCTAAAATCTTTTTGGAGGAAAAAAGTAGTTAAAGGAGAGTTCCATACTAGAAGGCTTTCTTACCTTTATTTGTAGTTGTTACGTCCCCACCAAAGAGGTCCAGGTGTTATTTTGTGCAAAAGTGCATTATTGGCTATTTCCCCTACCATAAGGCCTCAATGAATTGCATTGAATTGAATGGGGCATTGGGGTGTTGTGCTAATTCGCTTATTTCCATCGCTCAAAAATATATATATTTTGTATATATCCTCATAATGTAAATAGTATCCCAAGCGCCGAGCGGCACACTTCACTTATTTCGATGGAAATAAGCGAATTAGCACAACAACCCAACCCCCATTGAGGGCTTATATTAGGGAAAATAATGCACTTTTGCACAAAATAACACCTGGACCTCTTTGGTGGGGACGTAACAACTACAAATAAAGGTAAGAAAGCCTTCTAGTATGGAATTCTCCTTTAAGGCAGCTCTTCATATAGGGATGGTGACTTCACTGACTTGATTGGTTTTCAAAGTAGATGTAGGTTTGTTAGCAACCGTTCTTGCCGCTGTTCAAGCAATGTGATTGAATTTAGATTTCACCCCATGTATCAGTAGGCAGAGATCTCTGATCGTCTGGCAACGCAAGACTAGGTAAAAAAAAAAGCAAATCATACACAAATCATACGAATAATTTAATTATTTGTTTACTAATTATGAAAAAGTGAGTTAAAACATTAAAACCAGAGCATTAAGACTATAACATGCACACATACAACAGATCTTGTAATAGAAAAATGAACATTACCTGGTCCATAACCAGTTCCTCCCAACGAGGAGCCATAACCTGATTTAGGAGGCTTCCTTCCCAATCCTTGACCACCTGGTCCAAAGCCTCCTTGACCAGTTCCAGCACCACCAGGTCCAACTCCACCACCAGGCCCGTACCCAGTACCAGCACCACCAGGTCCAACTCCACCACCAGGCCTAAATCCAGTACCAGCACCGCCAGGACCAACTCCACCACCAGGCCCGTACCCAGTACCAGCACCACCAGTCCCAACTCCGCCACCAGGCCCAAATCCAGTACCAGCACCGCCAGGGCCAACTCCACCACCAGGCCCAAATCCAGTACCAGCACCACCAGGCCTAACTCCACCACTGCCTGCACCTAGGCCTCCAAGAGCTCCACTTAGCATACCTATTAATATTGAAATACAAATATGTAGTTATAACTTAACAGTAGACATATATACAATGCAATCTGTACTATAATATTGCTTTTGTGATAAAATTATCATACCATATTTTCGGGCTTTGGCACTGGCATCATATCCTGAAATACAAATCACATGTATGATTATCATATTTATCATGATTTACCAATTTAATATAAACATCATTTTGCAAAATTGAAGCAATTTAATAGTCTTTAGAAGTAGATTTATTGTTTGTATATTACCTCCTGGTCCAGTTCCAGCTCCACCTGGTCTGTAACCAGCACCACCCGGTCCAGTCCCAGCACCCCCCGGTCCAAAGCCACCTGGTCCTGTTCCTACACCACCAGGCCCATATCCACCAGGCCCAGTGCCTGCTCCACCTGGACCAGTCCCAGCACCGCCTGGTCCGTATCCACCTGGTCCAGTCCCAGCACCCCCCGGTCCAAAGCCACCTGGTCCAGTCCCAGCACCCCCCGGTCCAAAGCCACCTGGTCCTGTTCCTACACCTCCAGGCCCATATCCACCAGGCCCAGTGCCTGCTCCACCTGGTCCAGTCCCAGCACCACCTGGCCCATATCCACCAGGCCCAGTGCCTGCTCCACCTGGTCCATACCCTCCCCGTCCAGCTCCAGCTCCACCAGGACCCGTCCCTGCACCACCTGGGGAACAACCATAGTTGTGTTAAAATATTTCCGTATTAGGTCTAGCATATACTAAGCCAGGCTGGTTTGCCTTCCTTGCCTAGCAAGCATTTCTACAACAGAAAGGTGGAACTTTATGGGCACAAATGAAAGTGATATTGTCCAGCGGTGTCCACGATTAGCTGGAACAGATGAGCCTGTCGGACTAGTTGGATTAATTATTAAGTTATATGTCGTACTTATTTACTTCAAACAGTGCTAGTGTGAAGAG
Source organism: Protomyctophum bolini (assembly GCF_963924005.1). Classification (NCBI taxonomy): domain Eukaryota; kingdom Metazoa; phylum Chordata; class Actinopteri; order Myctophiformes; family Myctophidae; genus Protomyctophum; species Protomyctophum bolini. The sequence continues at coordinate 12,691,246 of NC_137874.1, read as the reverse complement.
CTTTCACAGCTGTAAACAGCTGTGAAAGTTATGCAGGAAGCCTACTGAGTGGCAAAAAACTACTTTCTGGCCTTGACAACCCATACATCCAAACAGAAAAGTCCAATCTGATTGCATTAAACAACGCTAAACAACGTTAAACTCACTTTTCCACTTGACTTGCCACTCACTTTATGCATGCACATACTCTCATTGCGTAATCAGAAGTTAAAAGGCACCTTTTCATTCTTTGAATATCTGGTCCAAACACAGCTAAACAACTGAACAGGTCTGTGGGTTTTGAGGGTACATGCTTGGGAGAGTTCCTCACCTGGTCCATATCCAGCTCCGCCCAATGAACCATAGCCTGTTGGGAGAGAAGAGGGACTTGTTGAATTATGGTTCATTCAATATTTATGACATTGTACCATTCACCAGTTGTTAGTGTCATGGCCAGAATTGAGAACTTCACCTGATTTAGGGGGCTTTCTTTTTCCAAATCTTTGGCCACCTGGTCCAGTCCCAGCACCACCTGGTCCAGTCCCAGCACCACCTGGTCCAACTCCGCCACCTGGCCTAAATCCAGTACCAGCACCGCCAGGGCCAACTCCACCACCAGGCCCAAATCCAGTACCAGCACCGCCAGGGCCTACTCCACCACCAGGCCCAAATCCAGTACCAGCACCGCCAGGGCCAACTCCACCACCGGGCCCAAATCCAGTACCAGCACCGCCAGGGCCAACTCCACCACCAGGCCCAAATCCAGTACCAGCACCGCCAGGGCCAACTCCACCACCAGGCCCAAATCCAGTACCAGCACCGCCAGGCCTAACTCCACCACCAGGCCCAAATCCAGTACCAGCACCGCCAGGCCTAACTCCACCACCAGGCCCAAATCCAGTACCAGCACCACCAGGCCCAAATCCAGTACCAGCACCACCAGGCCCAACTCCACCACTGCCTGCACCTGGAACTCCAAGCGCTCCACTTAGCATACCTATGAATATTGAAATACAAATATGTAGTTAACAGTAACAGTAGACATATACAATGCAATCTGTACTATAAATATTGCTTTTGTGAAAATTATCATACCATATTTTCGGGCTTTGGCACTGGCGTCATATCCTGAAACACAAATCACATGTATGATCATTGATCGTACATAAAAAAATCACACCTGTGTGAACCGAGTGGTGCAACTCCCCTCTCTCCCCCCCTCCTCTCTCCCTCTCTCTCTCTCTCTCTCTCTCTTTGCTCGGTCAGATTAGCTTTATTATGGATATCAATCCGCGTCGCTGAGAAATGAGAACTATGTTTTCATTATTATTTTGGCTCGGCCTTTCCTTCTTTAGCGATCCTAGACTGGGTTGCGCAACAGTGGATTTTGGCTCGGCCTTTCCTTCTTTAGCGATCTTAGACCGGATCGCGCATGCGCGCTGCCGTCCACCTACCATTATACAGGCAGACTAAAAGCTGAACAACTCCTAATCTACGGAGATCTCCATGGTTTGGTCAATTAGCGCAATGTTCGGAGGTCATTGCTGATTATCCGGTGGTCTAGATGGAAACATTGGTGCTTTCTAGAGCAAGGATGGCTATATTTTAGCTCGCTAGCATTGACGCTATTTATTTAGCACAAGACCCCCACAGACCGTGGCAGTCAGAAGTTACACTGGTGCGGGTGCGCGTGCACCAGTGCACGCGCACACCACTGGTGCTCATAGACACAGGTACACGGACATTTGTGGTTGTAGGAGTGGTTGCACCACTCAAAAATCACACCTGTGTGAACCGAGTGGTGCAATTCCCCCCCCCTCTCTCTCTCTCTCTCATTAGAGACACAGCACTACCCCTCTCTCTGTTTCTGGTGCCCCCTACTGGTATAAATAAGTAACATACTCGTGCTCATTGACGTACACAAACACACAAACAGGTACACAAACAGGTACATGGACATTGCTGGTTGTAGGAGTGGTTGCGCCACTCAAAAACGGAAGCATATTAGTCTTTAGAAGTAGATTTATTCTTTGTATATTACCTCCAGTTCCAGTTCCAGCCCCTCCTGGTCCAGTTCCAGCTCCACCTGGTCTGTAACCAGCACCACCCGGTCCAGTCCCAGCACCCCCCGGTCCAAAGCCACCTGGTCCTGTTCCTACACCTCCAGGCCCATATCCACCAGGCCCAGTGCCTACTCCACCTGGTCCAGTCCCAGCACCACCTGGCCCGTATCCACCAGGCCCAGTGCCTGCTCCACCTGGTCCAGTCCCAGCACCACCTGGCCCGTATCCACCTGGTCCAGTCCCAGCACCACCTGGCCCGTATCCACCTGGTCCAGTCCCAGCACCACCTGGCCCGTATCCACCTGGTCCAGTCCCAGCACCACCTGGCCCGTATCCACCAGGCCCAGTGCCTGCTCCACCTGGTCCAGTCCCAGCACCGCCTGGCCCGTATCCACCTGGTCCAGTCCCAGCACCGCCTGGCCCGTATCCACCTGGTCCAGTCCCAGCACCGCCTGGTCCGTATCCACGTGGGCCGGTTCCAGTGGCTCCAGGGCCATAACCACCAGGGACGGCTCCGGCCCCTCCTTGACCAGCACCAGCACCTCCAGGCCCGTATCCACCTCGTCCAGTACCAGCACCACCAGGCCCAACTCCACCACTGCCTGCACCTAGGCCTCCAAGAGCTCCACTTAGCATACCTATTAATATTGAAATACAAATATGTAGTTATAACTTAACAGTAGACATATACAATGCAATCTGTACTATAATATTGCTTTTGTGATAAAATCATCATACCATATTTTCGGGCTTTGGCACTGGCATCATATCCTGAAATACAAATCACATGTATGATTATCATATTTATCATGATTTACCAATTTAATATAAACATCATTTTGCAAAATTTAAGCAATTTAATAGTCTTTAGAAGTAGATTTATTGTTTGTATATTACCTCCTGGTCCAGTTCCAGCTCCACCTGGTCTGTAACCAGCCCCACCCGGTCCAGTCCCAGCACCCCCCGGTCCAAAGCCACCTGGTCCTGTTCCTACACCACCAGGCCCATATCCACCAGGCCCAGTGCCTGCTCCACCTGGTCCAGTCCCAGCACCACCTGGCCCATATCCACCTGGTCCAGTCCCAGCACCACCTGGCCCGTATCCACCTGGTCCAGTCCCAGCACCGCCTGGTCCATATCCACCTGGTCCAGTCCCAGCACCCCCCGGTCCAAAGCCACCTGGTCCTGTTCCTACACCTCCAGGCCCATATCCACCAGGCCCAGTGCCTGCTCCACCTGGTCCATACCCTCCCCGTCCAGCTCCACCAGGACCCGTCCCTGCACCACCTGGGGAACAACCATAGTTGTGTTCAAATATTTCCGTATTAGGAGCCACAGAGTAAAACAACTATGAAAGAGTGTCAACTGTCAACCCACCGCCTGGCCCTACTCCAGCACCATATCCTCCTGGACCGACACCCACTCCTCCAGGACCGGTTCCAACCCCCAGGCTACCAGCTCCACCAGGACCCACGCCACCTCCTCTGCCTCCGTAGCCCCCAGGCCCAGTGCCATAGCCCCCAGGCCCAGTGCCGTAGCCCCCAGGCCCAGTGCCGTAGCCCCCAGGCCCAGTACCGTAGCCCCCAGGCCCAGTGCCGTAGCCCCCAGGCCCAGTGCCGTAGCCCCCAGGCCCAGTACCGTAGCCCCCAGGCCCAGCTCCGTTCCGGACTCCTGCTCCGAGACCCCCATAGGCTGAAGGACAGATAAGCAATTAACTGAACGTATAGAAGAGCCAAAGGTAAAACAATTCTTTAATCGAGTTTCATAGAGTTTAAGGTACCTTTGCCTGGCTTTCCTCCTGCTCCTTGCCCAAATCCAGCCCCGGTCGGGTAACGTAGACCTGATCAGGAAAACAGTTAATTCAGGGATGTACTTCAGGGATGTACTGTATGTATGTGTATGTTATTATGGTTACCCGATTTACATTTGTTGTACACCAGTAACACACAAAAACTGTAGAACACCTTACATTGTGAGTTTCAGCTATTTTCGCACAGACACTAGCAACCAACTAAGAATAAATCAGGCTTTAAAGTGGTAGAAAGGCAAATTAACCTACCTCCACCTGGTAAAACTCCACCAGCACCATAGCCTGTTAAATATCATAAGTGAAGTGACATACAATATGTTAACAAAGCTACATGACAAGTGACAAGCTTGACAATACATAATATATAGAGAATGTATGAATTAGACCAGAGAGTAGAGCAACTTACTTTTGCCTGGTTTAGTGGTTCCTGTTCCAGCACCTCCAGGGCCAGTGCCTACACCTCCAGGGCCTCCGCCCACACCTCCAGGGCCCCCGCCTACACCTCCAGGGCCCCCACCCACACCTCCAGGGCCCCCGCCTACACCTCCAGGGCCCCCACCCACACCTCCAGGGCCCCCGCCTACACCTCCAGGGCCCCCACCCACACCTCCAGGGCCCCCGCCTACACCTCCAGGGCCTCCACCTACTCCACCAGGGCCCCCACCCACACCTCCAGGGCCTCCACCTACTCCACCAGGGCCCCCACCCACACCTCCAGGGCCTCCACCCACACCTCCAGGGCCTCCACCCACACCTCCAGGGCCTCCACCTACTCCACCAGGGCCCCCACCCACACCTCCAGGGCCTCCACCCACACCTCCAGGGCCCCCGCCTACACCTCCAGGGCCCCCACCTACACCTCCAGGGCCCCCGCCTACTCCACCAGGGCCCCCGCCTACACCTCCCACCCCAACTCCGTCCCCTCCTCCAACAACACTGGGGCCCCCTGTCACGGTGTCTCTTTCTCCATCAGGGCCCCCTTCTCCATCTCCTTCTCCTGGGGTATCTCCTCTGGGGACGCCTGAGAACAAACCAATTACGTATATTAATGTTGCTATAGTCACTATAGAAGATGTTGTCCGTTAATTCCTATGGAGCCAATGGTACAGCAGCCATGGCCTCTAGCAGTGCCATCGCTACGTATACGTGCAATACGCACTGTGAGTAGGGCAACACGCCGAGTAGGGCAACCAAATCAGCGACGTCCCTGCCCTCTAGTTTACTCAAGTCACAAGTACAGTAGTAGTACATCTCAAGTAAGTCCAAAATCAAAGAGATAAAGTCAAGTAAAATCCTGAGTGTCATTTATTTTTGTTACCTGGGGGTTTGATAGGTTTGGCTCCAGGTAGTGTCCCACTTGTGTCACCATCAGCACCTGCTAAACCAATTAGATTAAAAAAGGTAAGTTCCTAAACTGTCTAACTGTTTTTTGTGTATGTAGATTAGACTACTTTTCGTTGTGGATCTACCATATGGATTTTGTTTTGCCTTGTAGGGGCTACCTTCTTAAGTGAACCTGCCGATGCACTGCTACATGTTGCACCTTACAGGAACCTCATGTACATAACTGCTGCTATGTATTTGATATATTTGATTTATCTTTGACATGTTTCTTTTCAGTTTTTCTTTGCCTTGCTCTCCCTCTCTCAGTCCTTATAAGCATTGTGATATATCAATATCTAAAACTGAACCATTACCTTTGGTATCATAGAAAAGATATAATGTGATGCTATTTATGTCCACTGAGAGACACATGAATTAAAATAGGAGATAAGATACGCAAACTAGGAAACAAAGGATAAGGGTGGGTGAGAGTCAAAGAGTTGCAGTAGTGATGAATCTCACCTCCAGTGGGCAGTCCTGCACCACCTGCAGAACAGATCCAGAGAGAGAGAGAGAGAGAGAGAGAGAGAGAGAGAGAGAGAGAGAGAGTGCATAAGGTAGACACTAGACAGGAATAGCTTAGTTTCTATACATACATAGTGCTAACCATGTTTTGTCTACCAACAGCACACATTAAGCAAATACTCACCAACACCCGTCCCAGCTGAAAAAAGAAAAACAAGATTTTATTAGGGAAATAATTGGCAGTGTGATATGAGGTAGATAAGTAGATACCAATAAACATGTGAATATCTGGGTTTACTTACCACTGGGCTGAACAAGTCCACCACCAGCTGTAAGGACAGAAACACAAAGAATATAACATAATGTCCTAAATTTGACGACATCAGCGAATGATGTAATCTGTTAAAAAAAAAAAAAACATGCAGGGCAGTATGCCGCAGTGACAGTGATTTTTTTTTTTAAGTGTCAAAAAAAGAAAACATTCACTCTGTGGTACAGACAAACCAGTGATAACTGAAAGCATTTCAGTGGAAACAAAATGATCATTCAAAGCCTTTGTGATACTGCTATAAGCCATTATGTCCTGTCATCGTGGATATATTTTTCTATCAATGTTGCCATTTTACGACACAGACAGGCCTGTCGCCCAGCAAGGAATGTTATAGCCGCAGTTGAGAGTTCTCCTCACACATATATTCACAACAAACAATAAGTCAGTCACTAATACATGATTTGGAATTTGTCTGTAAAGGGATGCCAGGTGATGCTCCTGTAGAACCTGTGGGAAGCATTCATGAAATTACATTAGGCCAGTTATGCCACAACACCACAGTCTTATACATGTAAACAAAGAAATCATATGACATCAATTATACTACATACAGAGGTTTACAAATGAGACAAGTACAAAAAATCACCCTCCTCCTCTCTCTCTCTGTCTCTCTCTCTCTCTCTCTCTCTCTCTCTCTCTCTCATTAGCAGGCAACAGTGCAGCACTATCTCTCTCTCTCTGTTTCTGGAACAACAGCGCCCCTACTGGTACTCATAGTCACATAGGTAGGTTAACGTAATAACGTCACATAGGTGAACACATAGGTAGGTGAACAAACACGGACATTGCTGTTCCTTGGAGTGGTTGCACCACTCAAAAAAGATGTGATTAAAAGAGCTGCTTGTGTGCATGAGGAGAGAATGAGAGAGGAGAGGACAGGTGAGGTACAGTAAGAGGTGTGGAGAAAATGTGATTATATTGAGAAAGGTGTGGCTTACTGATTAATTGATTGATTGTTAAAACATGCACATGCACACACACACACACACACACACACACACACACACACACACCAAAAAAGAAAGTAAAAGCTTTTAAATGACTCCACACCTGGTGGCAGTAGTGTCCCGCCCAGTCCTGTTGTAGAAGCATGGGGAAAAACATGAATTTAGTAGGGGTGAACAAATAATCATATCATTGATTATTAATCAACTAATTGAAAAGGATTAGGATTTTTCATAATTTTAGTTGTAGTATACTAGAATTTGTAGAACGACCGTAATCATCTAATCTAATGAGGAGTACCTGGTCTTGCACCAATAATGGGGATTCCCGTCCCAGTTAGGCCATCTCCATCCACACCTGTTCCGATTGGTCCTCCAGTGATGCCAGTACCTGTTGAAGTTACAGTTGTCAGCAATCAATCACTAGCATGTTATGGAACATTTGACAGTGATGATGTCTACCCATTTTCCAGATGGGACAAAATTAAGTAATCTAGAAAAATGTTATAATCATTATTTTGGTTGTACATTTTTGACATTTCACCAGTACATAATTTGAAGGGTTTAATATGTATCACTCAAGAGCCGTTGAGCAGGACACAAGGATGTCACTAATGCCATCATGTTGCCCATCTCAATAAATATTACAGTATTTGACTGGACTGTTCTGTAACTCGTTCCGTGGAGTGGTGATTTGTTTTCTCTACTATGACTGTGTCAGCATGTGTTGACACGTTCCATACAGCTTAGACCTTAGCTTACATCGTAGTTTAAGTTTGCAGACTGTGCTCGCCAATCTATGTTGGGAATCGCCATCTTTGGGAATCATTTGAAAACATGGCTGTGACATTATTTGTTAACATCAAATTTTCGACCCGGAGCCAGCCATGTTGCCATTGCACCACAATGGAAAGTAGGTTATATTGTTCATGCTCATTGGCTCAAGTTACAAAATGAAAGCTTTTAATTTTCATCCAAGGTCATTTGCTGGTTTTGCACACACCTTCACCTCCAGAGCTTCCAGACCCTTCTAAAACACCACCACCAACCCCCTCACCTGTAAACAGCAACCGTAAACTATCAACAGTGACATGGTGAAGTGGGGAAACTATGTGAATACCATGATGTGGAACTGTAACTAAAGAAAGAAATACACTAGAGAGGTTCATGTGCTCAGTGGAGTGCATATCTCCGCCAGGAAGTGTGTCGAGCCTATGATGTAGGTCATCTGATGTATCCATTACGTATAAGTAAGTATTTGGGCAAGGTTTTCAGCCCTATCCGACAGCTACTGTCTTAAGTTCCAATATAAATGTAAAGTTAAATATAACAAATAAAATGGAGAATGGATAACCTGGAGAGCAGGGGGAGAATTGTGTTGTCGTAATAATTAAACATGCTTCAATTTGTAAAAGACGGGGGGACACTTTCATAAGCAGTTGAGCCGCCTTGCTTTGTTCTGTGACAAGATCTGCTATTTTTGGATTTAAAATACCGTAGTTAAAATCTTTGGAAAAATAATGCTGACACAATAATGCTGACACACATGGATATAGCCAGGGACGGACATTGCTGTTCCTTGGAGTGGCTGCACCACTCAAAAATGTCCCAAAACTGACAGGCTATGGTTAACACTTTTTTATTTTTATATTATTCAATTTTCAAATTGGAATATTATTAAATATCAAACGAGAAATCTACATTTCCCAAAAGGAAACCAGAGGGGGAATGTCAAAAGCAGATGCAAGTATTTCCCCTATCCTCCAGCAAATCCAAACCTAGTTTTAGATATGTAAAAATGTAATACAATCATTACAATGTAATATGATGTACTTTGGATAAGAACATCATATCCTGTGTTTGTAAAACTAGTACTACATCATGTGAACAGTGAAATCATTAAAAGCATTTCAAGGCATGTAACCTGTCTCAGTGCTGTCTGGGGTTCTTGGGGCCGATGTGGCTCCTGCTGTTTCTCCATCTGCACCTGTTGCATCAACAATTAGATTCAATTAAGTACAATTTAGGAAGGAAAATTACTATCCAAGACCTCTGTCACCATTTCATTTTCAGTGCAGATCCTTCTCATTGTTTCAAGTTCAGCGGTTCCATTTAAACATCAGGTACAAACACAAATATGCTCTGAACTCGTCATGTGACTCCCAACGCACAGCAGCAGAGGAGTTATGAGCCGGACATCACAGATTTTTCACACTTTAGTTTACGTTACAAACAATTACCAATGGTAAAAAAAAAAGAACTAAAAAAGGTTGTCTTACCTCCAGTGCCAGTGCCAGTTCCTGTGCCAGTTCCAGGTCCAGTACCAGTACCAGGTCCAGTTCCAGTGCCAGTTCCAGGTCCAGTACCAGGTCCAGTTCCAGTGCCAGTGCCAGGTCCAGTGCCAGGTCCAGTTCCAGTTCCAGTGCCAGTGCCAGGTCCAGTACCAGGTCCAGTTCCAGTGCCAGTGCCAGGTCCAGTTCCAGTGCCAGTGCCAGTTCCAGGTCCAGTACCCGGTCCAGTTCCAGTGCCAGGTCCAGTGCCAGGTCCAGTTCCAGTGCCAGTGCCAGGTCCAGTACCAGGTCCAGTTCCAGTGCCAGTTCCAGGTCCAGTACCAGGTCCAGTTCCAGTGCCAGTTCCTGTAGTGCCTGTTCCTGCAACAGTTCCAGTTCCACCACCTGGCAGTCCTACAGTCAGAGGTAACAGGACAATAAGAGTAGGCGGCATAAAGGAAGGTATAGCTCAAGCAGTCATGTCAAATCTTATGGTGCTTCTTACCATATTTAGCAGCTTTAGAGCCAGCTCCAGTACCATAGCCTAGAAGAAAGGCAAACAGTGACTACACAGACACAATGACTCATCACATTCTCATCGGCACCTGTATGCAAACCACCTTCAGTCAAACCCAGCGCCTGATTCAACTCTCACCTGGACCTCCTGTTCCTGCACCTGGTCCGAAACCACCAGGTCCATATCCACCTGGCCCAAAGCCACCTGGCCTATAGCCACCTATGGAGTAATGTAAACAATTGTGAACATTCTGAAATCTTACTGCTTGTGAAAACAAAAGCATTTAATGTTGTGTGTGTTGTGTTGTTGAATCTTAGTATCTCACCTGGTCCTGTGCCATAACCACCTGGTCCTGTTCCAACTGACATGGGAAAAAAGCAAAAGTATTGAGAAAACAACCAATGTATTAGTCTAAAGGTTAATTTATACCCATTTAACAACTTTCAATTGGACGTTCCTATTTTGGGACACCAGATTGGCCAGGTTATAGGCAAAACCGGGACTTTGTTCAGTCATGGAGCGTTGCTTGACTTTTGCATAAGTATTCCTCATGTTTCAAACTCACCACCACCTCGCCCTACTCCGCCTCCAAGCACTCCACCACCACCCGCTCCACCAAGGCCTGCATCAGGATCAGACCACAACCATTAGGTCCTGATAATAATTTGGTCCAATCGAGGATTTAATGTCACGATCATGATGTTGTGAGAAAAACGTGCATCTTCTGTTCATACCGTATTTAGCAGCTTTTGATCCAGGTCCATAACCTGTCAGGGAGAATGAAAGATGATAATGATTTAGTTCATCTATAAAGATTCCGTTTGACTGATCTAAAAAAAACATAACCTTGATTCAGATAAATTACCAGGTCCATATCCAGTCCCTGGTCCTGCCCCACCTCCAGCTCCAGGCCCGTAGCCTGTCCCTGGACCATAGCCTGTCCCGGCCCCTGGTCCAACTCCTGCTCCAGGCCCGTAGCCTCCCCCTGGACCATAGCCTGTCCCGGCCCCTGGTCCACCTCCTGCTCCAGGCCCGTAGCCTCCCCCTGGACCATAGCCTGTCCCGGCCCCTGGTCCACCTCCTGCTCCAGGCCAGTTGCCTCCCCCTGGACCATAGCCTGTCCCGGCCCCTGGTCCAACTCCTGCTCCAGGCCCGTAGCCAGCCCCAGGTCGGTAGCCAGATCCTGTTCCTCCAGCCCCCAAAGCGCCTCCTGTCCCTGCTGGGCCACCAAGACCTGATCCAGGTGCTCCTCCGCCTCCAGCATTACCTGGACCGGGAGAAAAAATGTCCAACGTGCCAATTCAATTTGAGGTGTATACTTGATATTGTTATATATTACCGTACTTGTTATATCAGATGCCTGATAAGTTTAAAATGAATACAGATTTTGGAGCAAGCAAGGAGCATACTACACCTCCTATGTATTTTAAAAGAACACTTTTATAAAGTGATTGTGGATTGTACAAGAACTTTTGAAGCATAATGTCATGCAATTATGTACCATATTGAGACTTGGCCCCACCAGGATATCCTATATGAAACAAAAAGACAAAGACAAAGACATTTTTGAGCGGTGCCAAGCGCTCCTAAAAGTGACTGTGTGTGTGTGTGTGTGTGTGTGTGTGTGTGTGTGTGTGTGTGTGTGTGTGTGTAGGTAGGTATGTATGTCTATCTGTCCCTATGTCCGAGTATGACCTATTGACCCCTGCAGCTGTTTTGAGCAGTCAGCTAAGTGGGGTTGCATTCCAATTGTCGCTGCTGGCTCATTAACACTGAGCAGTCAGCTAAACACACACACACACACACACACACACACACACACACACACACACACACACACAGAGAGAGAGAACACCGCTCAGTTCACACGCTGGTGTGATTTGTTTTTAAGAAACTCATACTGTATTGGGTTTGATATTTAATTATTGATTATGAAGTTCCAGTGCATCCATAGTGTACCTCCCGCGCTGCCGGGTCCAAAACCACCGGGTCCAACTCCAGCCACAACTCCAGAACCTGGTATTCCAGCGGTTCCAAGACCTGATCCAGGCCCACCTCCGGTTCCTAGTCCAACACCCCGTCCTGGGATTCCTCCTCCTCCTCCTCCAAGCCCAGAACCTGGCCCTGTGCCCTGGCCAGGGCCAGCACCTGCGCCTCCAGCACCAAAGGCACCTCCACCAGGCTGACCTACAAAATGAAGCAATACAAAAGAATCAACTTTGTTTACAACAAAAGTAATTTCAACAAAAACAAATGGATTTTGTACATTATACTGTACATTCCAAAAATTACATAAAAGATTCCTCTTTTTGTATTTTGCATTTGTTTAATTTTGTGTCAAAGCAAAAGAAATATCTAACAAACGCAATTATCTTCTTACCATATTTGCGTGCTTTGGCACCGGCGTAACCTGAAAGTTGCAGAGAGAGAATATTAATATTTGGTGCAATATGGGTCTATTATACAATCTAAATGTAGTTAGAATCTGTATTTATAATTACCTCCAGGGCCATAACCGATTCCACCAGGCCCAACTCCACCACCAGGCCCAAATCCAGTACCAGCACCGCCAGGCCCAACTCCGCCACCAGGCCCAAATCTAGTAACAGCACCGCCAGGCCCAACTCCGCCACCAGGCCCAAATCCAGTACCAGCACCACCAGGCCCAAATCCAGTACCAGCACCGCCAGGTCCAACTCCGCCACCAGGCCCAAATCCAGTACCAGCACCACCAGGCCCAAATCCAGTACCAGCACCGCCAGGCCCAACTCCGCCACCTGGTCTAAATCCAGTTCCAGCACCACCAGGCCCAAATCCAGTACCAGCACCACCAGGCCCAACTCCACCAGTTCCAGCCCCTCCTGGTCCAGTTCCAGCTCCATTTGGTCTGTAACCAGCACCACCCAGTCCAGTCCCAGCACCCCCCGGTCCTGCACCTGTACCTCCAAGCGCTCCACTTAGCATACCTATGAATATTAAAATACAAATATGTATTTACCGTATCACAGTAGGCATACAATGCAATCTGTACTGCAATATTGCTAGTGTGGTAAAATAATCATACCATATTTTCGGGCTTTGGCACTGGCATCATATCCTGAAATACAAATCACATGGTTTGTAGGAGCCATATGTGACTCAAATGCAAAGTCTCGTATTTTTATTATTGACATGAACACCTGCACAGTGCACAATGATTGACAGATTGGGCACTGCACTGGTGCATTAGGTGGTGGGCATGATCACCAGAGCTGGGCGCTGCCACGCTAATAATTAGTCATGGAATTCACCTATTCACAGAAAGTGTAGGAATAGAGGGTATGCGCATGCATAAAGTGAAAATCGAGTGGCAAATCGAGTGGCAAAGTGAGTGGAAAAGTGAGTTTAACGTCATTTAATGCAATCAGATAGGACTTTTCTGTTTGGATGTATGGCGTTCCCGCAAATCTACTGGGTATGCTGATGATTTTTTAACCTAGTTACAACCGCAATGTGTATGTTAAAACATAATGCATATTTATCATGATTTACCATTTTAATATAAACATCGATCATTGTGCAAGACTGAAACAATGAAGTCTTTAGAAGTAGATTTATTGTTTGTATATTACCACCAGGTCCAGTTCCTGCTCCCCCTGGACCAGTTCCAGCTCCACCTGGTCTGTAACCAGCACCACCCAGACCAGTTCCAGTACTGCCAGGTCCAACTCCACCACCAGGCCCGTACCCAGTACCAGCACCACCAGGCCCAACTCCGCCACCAGGCCCGTACCCAGTACCAGCACCACCAGGCCCAACTCCGCCACCAGGCCCAAATCCGGTACCAGCACCACCAGGCCCAATTCCGCCACCAGGCCCAAATCCAGTACCAGCACCACCAGGCCCAAATCCAGTACCAGCGCCACCAGGCCCAACTCCGCCACCAGGCCCAAATCCAGTACCAGCACCACCAGGCCCAATTCCGCCACCAGGCCCAAATCCAGTACCAGCACCGCCAGGGCCAACTCCACCACCAGGCCCAAATCCAGTACCAGCACCGCCAGGCCTAACTCCACCACCAGGCCCAAATCCAGTACCAGCACCACCAGGCCTAACTCCACCACCAGGCCCAAATCCAGTACCAGCACCACCAGGCCCAACTCCACCACTGCCTGCACCTGGAACTCCAAGCGCTCCACTTAGCATACCTATGAATATTGAAATACAAATATGTAGTTAACAGTAACAGTAGACATATACAATGCAATCTGTACTATAATATTGCTTTTGTGATAAAATTATCATACCATATTTTCGGGCTTTGGCACTGGCATCATATCCTGAAACACAAATCACATGTATGATCATTGATCATACATAAAAAAAACTGAAGCATATATTAGTCTTTAGAAGTAGATTTATTCTTTGTATATTACCTCCAGTTCCAGTTCCAGCCCCTCCTGGTCCAGTTCCAGCTCCACCTGGTCTGTAACCAGCACCACCCGGTCCAGTCCCAGCACCCCCCGGTCCAAAGCCACCTGGTCCTGTTCCTACACCTCCAGGCCCATATCCACCAGGCCCAGTGCCTGCTCCACCTGGTCCAGTCCCAGCACCACCTGGCCCGTATCCACCTGGCCCAGTGCCTGCTCCACCTGGTCCAGTGCCAGCTCCACCTGGTCCGTATCCACCTGGCCCAGTGCCTGCTCCACCTGGTCCGTATCCACCTGGTCCAGTCCCAGCACCGCCTGGCCCGTATCCACCTGGTCCAGTCCCAGCACCGCCTGGCCCGTATCCACCTGGTCCAGTCCCAGCACCGCCTGGCCCGTATCCACCTGGTCCAGTCCCAGCACCGCCTGGCCCGTATCCACCTGGTCCAGTCCCAGCACCGCCTGGCCCGTATCCACCTGGTCCAGTCCCAGCACCGCCTGGCCCGTATCCACCTGGTCCAGTGCCTGCTCCATATACATATATATACATATTTATTGTGATTAAGTGATGTGATGTTAGATGTGTTTATCACAGAGGAGGTGCACTTAGCACTCTGAAAACGGGTATCACCCTAGTATGACATAAACATAATTTTTGCAACACTGGCCTACACTCTATGTAGGCCAATGCATCATTATCGATATATTGGCCAAAAGAAGCACTGCAGCACCTCATAGACAACTGTTACCTTGGTATAGGAGCTGTCTGTGCTCTACTGAACTATTTCCATAGTGGAATAATTAAACATAATAGTACTAGTAATAGTAATAGTAGTAGTACATTGTACTATTTATTTCATTATTTATATTCTTACAATGATTTAACTCCCACCTGCACCTCCTCCAGGTACACCTCCAGGCCCGCCTCCTGTCCCGACTCCACCTCCAAATCCGGGCCCGCCTCCTGTTCCTACTCCACCTCCAAATCCGGGCCCGCCTCCTGTTCCTACTCCACCTCCAAATCCAGGCCCGCCTCCTGTCCCAGCCACGCCTCCTTGACCAAGTACACCTCCTCCGGTTCCAGCTCCACCTGGTAAAAAAAAGAAACAAAAACTAGATCACTTCTGATTTAATCTATTAGGAACTCTAGAATCAATACAGCGTGTGTCACATTGTCCCAGTTCTAGGCTCACACCCTGATAAATGTCTCCTTACCATATTTAGCAGCAGCTTTGGCTGGGTTCTTCTTTGACTTGCCCGCTCCTACAGTAGAAAAAGACAAAGAACACATAATTTACATGACATTCTGTACTGACCACTACATGGACTCCATACGATTCTACATGTCATGTGATTGCAAAGGTTTCTGTGTTGCCGTTTGCTGTACCTGATTTGGGGGAGATGAGAGGGTAACCACGGAATACTCCAGGCAACGGCTGACTACCAAAACCACCTCGACCAGCTGAGGGAAGCGGGCAAAAATCAGAGGCTCAACATCAAAAAATCCCATGCTGCTAAATGTTTGCTGCTTGTAATTGACACCACCTCACCGCTGTATTTCCTTTGGATAACTTGTTGGCTATTTAGATTTGACATATGACATCCAGATACCGGTATGTTGAATACATGTTCTGTTCACCTATGCTACATAATACTGTATGTTATTTAGACAGAAAGGTGTGATGTTTAACTATTGTCCCAGTTACAGTACCTTGCTACTTTGAGGCACTTGATTGTTTTATTATTTTCAGCGCATAACGCTGTTGTAAAACAAAGTATAAATCAGGCATTCAAGTCACTTTGAAAAAGAGAGTTGTCTTAATGCTTTTATTGTTGTAATTGTTAAGTGTACTTCAGCGACATTAAACGGTTATCTAATGTTGTAGCAGAGGTGAACACTCACCACCACCAGCTCCATCTCCAGCTCCTCCCTGACCCTGGCCCAGCACTCCACTTCCTGTGAAGGGGTGGAAATAGTTTGATATTCGTGAAGTAATGTCATATGGAATTGAAGTTGTGTAGAGTTTAAATGATTTACTCACCAGTTTGAGAGCCAGTGGCAACACCAGGGAGAACACCACGACCTCCAAAACCTACAGCGCATAGCATGGAGATGGGATGAAAGGAAAAGGGTAAAAAAATAAAAAACAAAAAGTAGTAGACAACTTTTATACATACTAGTCCATATCTAAACAACATAATCAGTTTATTTTGTTTCCCACATAATTATATGGACAATACATAAAATGAAATACTACATAAAGCATGATAGCACACTATAAATTCAAATTAAAAGGCCAATTACCTTGGCCTGGCACAATTCCTCCTTGATACAGTCCAGGCAGCCCAATGCCTATGAGCGAACACACACACACACACACACACACACACACACACACACACACACACACACACACACACACGGCACATGGCACAATCAATCAATCTTAATAAATAAATAAAAAACAGCAACAAAAACCTAAAAAAAATACCACCACTACACCATGCAGCGCAATGAATGTTTGGCATCCTAATAATGTCATATATAAACTGAACCAGCTGTAAGCTTTAGCCAGTTCATTGGTTGGGGTGTAGGTGATTTATGATAGATTGATGAATGAAAGGTGATTTTACCTGGTACTTGTTTTGATGCTTTTCCAGCTTTTCCAGCAGTCTTTCCTCCAGGTAATCCAGTCTGAGGCAACACTGGTACTGAAACGGGAAAATGTGTTTGTTACCTAAGTATAGATCAATTACAGATGGGGCTGTAGTTACAGTAAGTATTTTTATGCTGTTTCAGAAGTTCTGTACGCACTCGTAACACTCCGGTTGAGGTGCGATGAAAAAAACAAACAAAACAAAAACAAACTAGAAAAAGGTCTCCACCAGGGCAGGTCAGGTTGTGGCCTCCTGGTGGCACTATAATAGGCCAATGTGAAAAGGGTGACATTTCTTCTTACGCCTTGGATGACAATTGGATAATTTGAGGCATTTTGTTCCAAAAATGTGTTTTGCTAAAATCCACCTGTTGGTGGCGCTATAACAGGTCAATGTGAAAAGGGTGGGATACATTCCTCAGCCTAGTAGGAAAGTCTGCGAAATTTTCAAGTAAATTGCACGCTCCGTTCATGGCTTTTTGTTCAAAACGGGCCACCTACATAGCGGTTTTTCACTTCTTGACTTGCAGTGTCCAGGTAAAACGGCTTTCAAACTAAGACGTCTAACGTTGAAGTGAACGGGTGACGATCCGCGAGTTCCTTTTCAGGCACAAGATGACGATTTTGGCGGTAAATGAGTTTTAAGATTGAGAATTAAGATGAAATTAATTAATTACTTTAATAAATTCATTGTGTTATAATGTGAAGGCATTATACATATTAACACATATTATACTGTATGTGATTTGTAGTACAGATCGTAACACTTACCGCCTGCTGGAACAGCAGCTCCAGTGCCAAAACCGCCAGGCCCAAATCCTGCGCCACCAGGCCCAATACCTCCTGCACCACCAGGCCCAACTCCTGCACCACCAGGCCCAACTCCTGCACCACCAGGCCCAAAGCCACCAGCACCACCAGGTCCAACTCCTGCGCCGCCAGGCCCGAAGCCACCAGCACCACCAGGTCCAACTCCTGCACCACCAGGCCCGAAGCCACCAGCACCACCAGGTCCAACTCCTGCGCCGCCAGGCCCAAAGCCACCAGCACCACCAGGTCCAACTCCTGCGCCGCCAGGCCCGAAGCCACCAGCACCACCAGGTCCAACTCCTGCGCCGCCAGGCCCGAAGCCACCAGCACCACCAGGTCCAACTCCTGCACCACCAGGCCCGAAGCCACCTGCACCACCAGGTCCAACTCCTGCGCCGCCAGGCCCGAAGCCACCAGCACCACCAGGTCCAACTCCTGCGCCGCCAGGCCCAAAGCCACCAGCACCACCAGGCCCAACTCCTGCGCCACCAGGCCCAAAGCCACCAGCACCACCAGGCCCAACTCCTGCGCCACCAGGCCCAAAGCCACCACCACCACCAGGCCCATATCCTGTCCCACCTAGTGCTGTTCGAGCTCCACCTAAGATAGATAAGTTAGATTGAATTACTATGTAGTTAGAATTCATGAAATATTACTAATATCTTGTAATAAGCAGGCAATTACCTGATTTGGGAGGTTTGGGGACTCCTCCTGGCCCATAACCACCTCCATAACCGCCGTAGCCACCTAGGACAGCACAGACGGTACAATTAGGATGGCTCTGTGTGTCTGTATGTATTACTGTAAAGTCTGTAATATTACTTATTTTATACTTATATTTAAATTTAAATTGCCAAACAAAAACCCAAACTGACCTCCTGGTCCATATCCTGTTCCGGCTCCCTGGCCTCCGGGCCCACCAGTTCCCAGTCCCCCAGTTCCCTGGCCCAGTCCACCCTGGCCCCAGCCACCTCCGGTTCCAAGCACTCCCCCCGCACCGTACCCTAATGTGGGGACAGGAAAGCCTTAATGCTCAGTGCCTCTTTTCCTCCTTGATGTGTGTGAAGTACAGAATGCTACATCATACAGTACATTAATGAATCCAATGTGTCCCTGTGTGCCTCCGCCCTTTGGTAATGTTATACATCTATGACTGTTGCCAGACAGAAACCTCACTAAGATTAATGTGTCCCCCTGGAAGGATTCTGTGAAAGTGTTAAGTGTTTGACTTTAAAACAGTTTAAAACTCCTCAAGGGTCAATCTATGGACGGGCCAGTAAAGATTTACTGTACAAGACGGAGAGAGGAAACAGAAACCTGTATAAGGAAATGGGAAGGCCATAAATGAATCCTCCAGTTGACTGTTAAACTCTGAGTTGGTACAAGATATGTTCAATAGATTCATACATTTTCATAAACATAGTCTTGCAGGTTAATGTATACATAGATTTTGTATTATTGTAACATTTGCGTTGTTGCGTACGTGCTAAATGGAAATCTAAGGAGGTGAAGCATAATGTAATCATGCAGATTTCAATGGTTTAGTGTAACTTCTGGTTTGATTGATGGAATTTGTAGATGCCACCCTTCAATTGCTTTTTCAGGTTAAGCAAGCAGGATGTTTTCGTCTTACTCATATGGGTAGGGGCGAGGCCGTACAAACACACATTTTCTGGGTATTATTGTCTAGAATGTATAAATAACATGCTGGGTAGAGGGCACCAGACTTTCGGCAAACTGGAAAGTGTGACTGAAGAGTCTCTTTCCTGTGCTTGACACTGACCCACTTTCTACCCCAAGGCATTATGGGTGGGATTCGAAGGTTCCACAAAGCCGGGGCCTAGCGTCAGAGAACAGTAACAATATTACCAAGATTCCTCATCCTGCATGAGCGAGCTGCATGTCCGACAAGGCAAACAAAAAAGAGACGGTCAAAATTCCAAAGCAAACCCCTCGCTCTGACTGAGGTGATGACTTCCTCTCTTTATCTGGGGGTCCACCATATCTAACGCATTAGCTTTTATCAGCATATGTGTCTGTGTGCATGCCTGCGTCTGTATGTGTTTGTGTGTGTGTGTGTGTGCGTGCGTGCCGGAGGGCCTGTGGCCCCTTATGAGCAGCATATAGCCTTGAAGGAATGAGGAAATGAAATAATGGCAAATGCATGCGACTATAGGATCCCGCTGGACTGACTCTCCCCAGGAACAATATTTACAGTACAGTGCATAGGGTCTGCCGCCTGACCACTGATCATTGTGCAGCGAGCACAGAGGACTTCCACTCATTGTAAGGGCTAGTTACAGTAATGGAGGCCACCGATTAGGCGATTAATGTTGCAGCCAGTGTATTGTTTGGGGTTGTCTGCTATGGCAAGTGATCTGTCGTCAATGTGGCATACAGTTCACCTCCACCCCCACCCAAACCCCTGTTCTGTGTTCTCCCACATGGTACTGTATATAAAATAGATGGTGAGGTTAGGGTTGTCGGCCATCTTCCTAATGAGACTTGACAGTACAAGCAGTCTTACCTGACTTTCCAGGTTTTCTGCCAGCCCCTGTGAACAAGAAAAGCACAGTTGTTCCTCCATGTTTTTTAGACTCTGAACTGAGACTTTTATAGAAAAAACAAACAAAAAAACAACAATAAAATCATAATAATAATACATGAAATTATATCATTGACATGTACTATACTGTCGTATAGATAGACTATACTAAATAACGGTAAGATACATTTTCTGCAGTATATTATTCTTCATTAACTCTCCTGTTATTCATATGACATAATGGGCTGTATTTTGCGTGTCTTAAGTACCAGGTCTTATTACTTAACTTAAGACCTGGATGCGTGGTCAATGCTCTTTGGCCACTCAGAATAGCCAAATGGCATTGATCACGCCTCCAGGTCTTAAGTTAAGTAATAAGACCTGGTACTTAAGACACGCAGAATACAGCCCAGTGTATCATATGAATAACTGGTGCATATAGTTGCCTACAACTACTCACCTCGACCAGTGCCTCCAGGACCAATACCAGCTGGCCCAGTTCCATAGCCACCAGGACCCACACCAGCAGGAACAAAGCCTCCTGGTCTAACACCGCCTGGTCCAACTCCTCCTGGTCCAACTCCTCCTGGTCCAACTCCTCCTGGTCCAACTCCTCCTGGTCCAACTCCTCCTGGCCCAACTCCTCCTGGCCCAACTCCCCCAGGTCCCAGACCTCCTGGTCCCAGACCTCCAGTTCCGAGTCCGACACCCAAGCCTCCAGGACCTCCACCACGACCACCGTAGCCAGCTCCTATAGAATCAAATTAAATAAAATGTACAATGTGTTAAATCATAAGATTAAAAATAAATGTTGGTTTCATACAATTTACATCTTATGTGAGGTTGGCCAGATGACTGATTATATGCCAATAGCATAAATTATTACAATTGGAGTTCCTGGAGTACCTCATAAAGCTTCTAATCTATGATCACTACTTACATCACTATAAAAAAAACACAATTGCAGTTATAGCACTGTAGCATACTTGTACAATAATGAACATAAAGGTTAAACTGCTACCAGTCATCTCTTTACACAATCAAAACTTTTTTCATATGTGCATGTTCCTTTGATAAATGTCAGCCCTACTCTGAGACTAATGTTTATGCAGAGATGTCTAAGTCTTAAAAGCTTCACGCTAGCAGACGCTGCCTCCAAGCTTCTCACCGGTTTTAGGAGGTTTTCTACCAGCTCCTGGGGAACATCAGTAGCAACCGTCAGAAATGACACGAGTGATTATTACCATGCAGCATCCTAGAAGCATTGGGTGATGGTCGACTATCATAAATAAGGCTTTCTTCTTCTTACCTGGCCCAACACCTGCAGGTCCTAGTCCGCTGCTGCCTGGACCAAAGCCTCCGGGGCCAACACCACCTTGTCCAACACCACCTGGTCCAACACCATAGCCAGCTGTTGGATAAAACAGTCAGGGAGATATGAGGACAAAACACTCAGACATGTGTCTTACAATAAATACACCACGTCTCTGTGTGTACAACTCCACTACACAGAGTGCAGTTCCCGGCCTTGAGTCGGTCGTATACACGGTTGTCAAGAACCGCCAGTGGACTTAATGAGCCTCACCTGTAGAATTACCAGGCTCTGCCTCAGCCAATTGATTGCCATGGCAACCCTACACCTGCCTTTTGATTATTTAACCAGTCCACTTTTCACAGTCAGTTTGCACTCTGACACAGGCAGGTCAGGCAGATGCAGAGATCTCCATTATGGGCACAAAAGGGACACAGACAGCCGACGGTTAAAAGGGGTGCTATGGCAACGGATACTTGCATCATTTCCAAGTAGGCTGGTGGCCGCGGGCACAGGTCTAGTTTAAATAAATGAAAGCCAAACATGGGCAGAGACAGCTCAAAGCAATGACACATCGGCGAGTAATTTCTAGATGAATCCTGTGGCATAACTACATGAGGAATTCCTCCCCCGTGAGACATGAAATAACACATGTATAAATGTTTTGCCAGGGTTGAAACCTGGACCCCCGCCAGGAGATGATGTAATTTTAACTAAATAGCCTACAGTGCAAGGTTAAAGTGGACATTGTTTTGATTGTGTATGTAAGCTTGAAATACCGTGATGAATATATAGAATGTGTTTTAAAGCAATAGTGATGGAGCCAGACATGGTGCCACTAGTAATGTAACCTTTCACTCATTTAGCAATCTCTAAAATGAGGTTAAAGCATTGAACACACTGTCACATTCTGAAAATAACAAGACACTATCCACTACAGAAGAATAGGCAGTATCCAACCTCCAGGTCCAAATCCGGTCCCAGCTCCCCCAGGGCCAAATCCGGTCCCAGCTCCCCCGGGGCCAAATCCGGTCCCAGCTCCCCCGGGGCCAAATCCGGTCCCAGCTCCCCCGGGGCCAAATCCGGTTCCGGGCCCGGCACCCACACCGGCACCTGCACCTAATCCGGCTCCAGCTCCACCAGCCGGTATGTACACACCTGAAACACAGCAACACAACTACACTCAGTAACACACAATAAATTACACCACACAGAGCACACACTGTGCCCACTGCCCAATGGCTTTGAGTCAAAGATTAAATGTTATTAGCTGTGTTGAACAATGCTAAGACAAACAAAGGCTATTTGTTTCGCTAAACTATGCCTTAGATTTGAAAATAAGCCATCTGCACTGTTAAAACCAAGTGCTTGAAACCACATTTTCATTTGATCTAATCTAAATCAAAAGGCTTTGGCTTATCTGTACATAAACAGCAGTGTAATGTTTCCATTACCCTGGACTCTGGACAGATTAAATGACCTTTTTATGGGCCATCTGTCAGTGCTAATGAATCTTGAATTTCTCCTATCATTTCTGGCTCCTTAAAAAATTACTTTCATTTGTGCAAACAAAAACTAGACATACCCAGATAAGAAGGTGAGATAGCAAAATAATAAACTAGCTGATGTCATTTTGGTAGTGAGTGAGTGAGTGCGTGCGTGTACGTGTACGTGTGCGTGTGCGTGTGTGTGTGTGTGTGTGTGTGTGCGCGTGCGTGCGTGCGAAAGAGAGAGTCTGAGTCACCACCACTGCACTCTGAGAATGAGTTTCTTTGCCGCTGATAAGAAACATCCCTTAAGCCAAAAGGCATGTTCCCTCGCTTGTAATTCTCACACTGTTCTGCGGCCACTATAACATGTTTCACCAAATGAGATCGAAAGCCGAAAATAGAATCGTAGAGAAGCGAACTATAAAAGGAAAAAGGCTGTCGAGATCCCAAAGAAAAAGAGGTCTTCAGGGAATGCTACAAGAAGGGTAGTTTAGTGATCTCAGAGCAATGCCATGCGCAGCGCACGAGCAATGTGCGGTAAAATCACTGAACCCTGAGTCGTCCATCACTGCCCATGTTGAGTCTGTGGCATGGAAAGCTCACCCCGTCTCTGGAAGTCTTTTGCAGTGTTTTGAGGGAATCTCAGAAGGAACACGAGAAGATTCTAGTCACTTTGAGCTAAATAGGTGCAACCTGGGAGTCTTGCAAGGCCACATGAAACAACAGTATTACAGACATGGACGTCTATTCAAATGAGGATAACACACATTTGAACTTTAAAACACTGTCCAGAAATCTTTGTTTGGAAGTTAGTGGCAAAACAAAATTATTCTACCTCATATTGTGATCTACAGTGTTTAAGTGTCACCTTATGACTCGGAAGTTATTATTGGAAATACAATCGTTCATCAAATTCTTGTTGAGGGAATGTTGATGCGATTTTAATACTCATACTGAAAAGCTTGGAAAGCGCCAACTGTCTATTATAATGTCCCATGTGGTTATCATTCATTACCTGGCGACAGATAGCAAGCACACAGAAATCAAAGTGGCATTGCTCAGACCTCCCTTCAGTGTGTGTACCAGGGCAACATCATATCAGTTGGACTAAAAGCACTCTCCTCTTACACCAGTAGGAAGAATTCAAATGTAAACGTCTGTATGGGCTCACTGTGACTAGGTTACTCATTCCCTTCCCTAACTGTGCTTTCCTTTTCTTTCTTTTTTGACTAGCTAATTATCTCCCCGTGCCAGTTCCAAAAATTCCCCCCACATTTCTGTGCAGTGTTCTCACTGCTGCCCCACTAATTGTGCTTCTTTAACACCAGCAAAAGAGTTCCGAATTCCGAATACCAGGAGAAATGACTCAGTTGCCATTTTAATAGCTAAAAGGAATTACAAATTGCTCAGGAATTACAAATTACAAACTGTTGGAAGTACTTATGGAAGCATGCGTGATGCATGTGTTCATTTATCCATCTGTAACTTTTGAGTGTGTGTGAATGCATATCCAATTGGACCCGTAAACAAACAATGAGGAGTTTACGGTGCATGCAGTGTGACTGCAGGTTGACATAGAGGCTGCACTTCAGCACCAATGTTTACAGTAGAGAAAATACTAGGCCTGTCACAATTAATTAATCATTACATAATCGCCTAATAGCAATTATTTTTGCATAATCATAATTGTTTCCATGTTGAAAAATGTTCATACATTTTCAAACATTTTCCAAAAATAGCAGAAATAGCTAATCTACAACCTCACAACTTTGTGATGTCTTGTAATCTTGCAGATCAGCAATTTCTGCTATAAGTACAAATGAAAATGATACTTAGTAATTAGTTTGTATATTTAGGTTATTTGACATATCTGCACTTTGTGATTATGAAGCCTAAAAGGCACCGCAAACATTTAAATCGTTTCTTATATATTATTATTATTTTTGTGGCAATTAATCGTCAACTTAAAAATTGTAATCATGACAGCCCAAAATACACTGGCTCAAACCCATTCATTCGCTTACTTGACTTATACTTGTTTGTGCGTCAGTGTTGTGCATTGAACATTTCCAATCTACAAGCTCACAACTGTTTGCTTGTAGATCAGCTATTTTAGGTGGGCGACATGCCACGCAACCAAGTATAAGTCATATAAATCAATAACCTCTTCCTAACTTTAAAGGATAATTCCATACTAGAAGGCTTTCTTACCTTTATTTGTAGTTGTTACGTCCCCACCAAAGAGGTCCAGGTGTTATTTTGTGCAAAAGTGCATTATTGGCTATTTCCCCTACCATAAGCCCTCAATGGGGGTTGGGTTTTTGTGCTAATTGGCTTATTTCCATCGAAATAAGTAGTAAAGTGTGATTTTTGAGCGATGGAAATAAGCAAATTAGCACAACACCCCATAGCCACATTCAATTAAATGCAATTCAATTCAATTCGTGCTTATGGTAGAGGAAATATAATAATATAATATAATGCCCTTTTGCACAAAATAAAACACCTGGACCTCTTTGGTGGGGACGTAACAACTACAAATAAAGGTAAGAAAGCCTTTTAGTATGGAATTCTCCTTTAAGAGGTGAGTATTCCACCAGCTCATGTCAGTTGCAAATATATAGATGATGATGATGATGATGATGATAGCAATGATGATGATGATGATTAATTATTACACAGAGTTATTTTAGCTGACTATGAGACTTTACATTTTGAGAACTACCATAAGAAAATTGCAACAATTGTTAACACGATGTAAAAACAGTATAAATATGCAGAAGACAATGTTAATAATGATCTTAGATCACATCAGCAATTAGTGCACACCTTGAAGAGGAGGCATGCCATCATGTTCATTACCACCATCATCATCATAGCAAGTTTCAGAGACTCCGAAACAGTGTCTGGGATTTCCAGTGTCTTTTTCAATCAGCACATAATAATAAGAGCATCCAATCACACCTGCACCGTACGGTCTATCACACACCTGCCGTCACAGGTGTTGCTCTTGCACTGTACGAGTGGCCTGAAATTGAGCTTCAACTTTAAAATAATCATGAGCATAGCCTGACATTTACAGATGCCAAGATCCATTCGTTGTGAAGGCTACAGCACCAGCGATTGTCAATGTGCGCACAAGCCAGCAGCATCCTGGAGGCGAGACGCTGACCTCCTACAGAGGCACTTGTTGCATGTTCCTGTGGATGTTAGCGCCTGCTGTAGGTGCAAAAACAGGACCTACCTCCTTGCAGTGAGGGCTTCCACAGAGTCAAGAGAAGGAGTCCATGTAGATACGAGGTCACCGTCCCCCTCGCCATCTCGCTCTCAAATGTCCCTCTCCTCTCCCCAGACCCAGGTTTTTATCCCCAGCAAAAGCCCACCGGAGCTCAACCAGGCCTTGAGAAAGAAGGAGGGGAAATTAGATAATGAGACAGAAAAGAGGGGAGGGAAAAAAAGTGTTGGGATGCAAGACAGGACACTGTGTAATTGACAGACAGAGGGAGAGGGAGAGAGAGAGAGGAAAGAGAACACACTTGATTCAATGGATCACTTCATTGGATCAAGTGGGTCGTTCTCCACCCAAACGACTGTTGGGGCTGCATTTATTTGGTTCACCAGTGCCAAAACACAGAGAGAGAGAGAGAGAGAGAGAGAGAGAGAGAGAGAGAGAGAGAGAGAGAGAGAGAGAGAGAGAGAGAGAGAGAGAGAGAGAGAGCGCGAGCTGGGGGGGGGGGTGGATTGTACAATTTGGGGGTCGTCTCTTCCCCTGCACACTGCTCAAAAAGAAAAGCATTGAGGCGGACTGCCAGATATTCTCCCCCCCCCCCCCCCCCAAAGAAAACCCCAACAACAATAAAACACTTTCTTTCATAAATAAATGTGAAACAGGCAGTTACACACTGCCCTGATTAGGCTAATTCATGTGTGTGTAGTAAAGAGTAGGTAAGTGGGTCATTGTTAAGAAATCAATGTAAACAGTTGTTAAAAGTTCAGTGCTGGAGGGATTCTGGTGTCATTTTGACTGAAAAACTGAAAACACAACATAGGCAGGCAGGTGGACTGCACTGGCAGAGTTTATTGTCTGAAAGTCGGTGTGTGTGTGTGTGTGTGTGTGTGTGTGTGTGTGCGTGTGTGTGTGTGTGTGTGTCTGTGTGTGTGTGCGTGCAGGCGTGCGTGCGTGCGGGGGGGGGGGGGGGGGGGGTGTTTGGCAGCCGTCCACACATCACGGAAGAGGCCCTTTCTTTCCTGACGTGAACATGAAGTCATGTCAATAGCTGAGGTGGAGACTGAAACGTAAACCTGTTCTTCACAGGCTGGCCTAATTACAGTAGAGACCAGAACATCTATCAGCCTGATAGAAACCCAACCCTTTGTGAGAAAGGCAGACCACAGCATGTGCTGTACACATAATACAAATAATTTACTCTGAGTAACAAACTGTGTATAATTAATACACGTTTTTCTTTCTTTTTTTATGATCTTTTTTGGTGCTTTTTCTGGCTTCATTGATAGATTGAAAGTAGGTTGACAGGAAATGGGGAGAGAGGTGGGGGGGGTGACATGCAGCAAAGGTCGTCAGGATCGGGCATCGAACGCGCAACACGCTGTCAGAATGTTTTACCAGATTAGGTGCCCGGACCGATAGGCCGGCTCGGGCCAATACATAGAGTTGAGGTAGAAGAACACTAACTGATAGTTTAACTTTCTTTACACATTTCTATTTAGATAGCATGCTGTTAAGACAGATGCCACTGTAGGTTAGATGTTTACCTATTATCCTAGATTCTTTGAAGCACTTTATTGTTTTCCTTGCACTCTAATTAGTGACTATTTACTTTGTTTGTTGACTGGAGTTAATGTCTACTCTGATCTCACACTTGTAATTGGATAAGAGCATGTGCAAAATGCCTAAATTGTGATTGAAATTATAAGAGCTGGAAGAACTTATTTAGAAAGGTCCTTCTTCTCACCTACAGCACCTACAAGCTCGTAGCACGCCACCGAGTGGCACGCTACGAGCTTGTAGGTCTGCTATTTTTGAAAAATCTAAGAACTACTGACATAGAAACATAGCTTTTTCAGAAAATGGGTTAATGGATATACAACATTTCGGTTGCATGAATCATCAGGTACCTCAGATACCCGATGAAGGTCAGAGCGACCGGTTGTGTGTTATATTCCCAGAAGTAATAAAGCTACAGCCTCAGTGTTCACCCATTCAATCGCGTGTGCGACTGTGCGCACTCACACGCACGCACGCACGCACCCACCCACCCACGCACCCACGCACGCACATCCATGAGGCACCAACCTGCTTATCAGGACAGAAGTGGTTAGGGGTTCAGCCACGTCTGGCTCTAGTTCACTGACGTCAGCAGAATCCAGAATCGTTTTGAGAAACTTCCAATTCCACCGCTCTACCTCCTGGGTAAACCTCTGGCATTTGGCAGTGGTCTTCGTTCACTACATTATGTACACAATCACCCACTATCCCTGCTTGGGATAGTGGGTGAAAATCAACCGATAATTCCCAGTAGGTTACTTATCAAGCCGATCTTATCGACCTGCATGTAGTCTGAGAGCCTACTGGCTGCGACTGGCATTGATAAAACGGTCGAGTGAAAATCAACCGATAATTCCCAGTAGGTTACTTATCAAGCCGATCTTATCGGTCTACTGCACATGCTGGGAGCCTACTGAAGACGACAAGCCTCCTCATACCCTAACCCAGGGATGGGCAACTTTGACGGTGGAGAGAGCCACTATATTCCCACACTTACGCCAGAGGGCCACATTGCATATTACTGTCGTAGCAAAAATAGCTGATCTACAAGCTCAAAACGCGCTGCAGCGCGACGTGTTTTGAGCTTGTAGATCGGCTAATTTTGAGCTTGTAGATCAGCCATTTTTGCTACGACAGTAATATGCAATGTGGCTCTCTGGAATAAGTTTGAATTGAAATACTGAATAATCTTTTGCTTTTTTTTATTAAAATCCTGAAAAATAAAGCAAAGTAAAAAAATAAAATTAAAAAATCGATTTTCAAATGCATTTAGTTTTAGTTATGATATCTTTATGAACTAAAATTGGACACAAAAAGACAATACTAATAATACTAGTCGTTAAGTACTAGTCATTTAATACTAGTCATTAAGTATAATTAAAGCGGGTCCTGTTTACATGTTTGGAATTGCAACAGCTGAAATCAATAGTATTATATCAGTATTCTGATCTTAACCTGTGGGCCGCATTAAGTGAAGGTGGGGGCCGCATGTGGCCCCCGGGCTGCCAGTTGCCCACCCCTGCCCTAACCTAAACATAACTGCAAGAACGAAGCAGCGCGGTCTCACCCTTAACGCATCGCCAACATTAATCTGGTCGTTTTGGTCTACTACTGCCTACTGAGAAACGACAAGCCTCCTCATACCCTAACCTAAACATAACCGCAAGCGCATACTGTAGCAGCGCGGTCCCAACCTTAATCGTCGTTTTCGTTTCATAAATGCCAGTCGCAGCCAGTAGGCTCCCAGACTACATCCCGTAGGTCGATAAGATCGGCTTGATAAGTAACCTACTGGGAATTATGGGTTGATACCATTCGAAGCAGGTGGCCTTCTTCTGTCTTGCCTTCCATAAAGGCACACAACGGGTGTTTCCTGGAAAGCAACAAGATTTTATTTTCTTTCTTGTTCCGTCACTGGTTTACAGTGTTGATCTGATTGTGTCTTTTTCTCCTTGTTTGGGCTGGCTGGCTGGTCCTGCCCCAGGGTCCTGCATCTGTGTCTGGGAGCTGTGCAGGAACATTCTCTGGGTCTGGAGGTTAACAGGCCTGGAAACTAGGGAGCCAAGCAAGCCAAGTGCACCTAAGAGCCAAGAAGAGAGAGAGAAGAGAGAAAGTTGCCCATTTTGATGTGATGTAATGTAAGCGCTCAAGTACAGAACATTTGTTGATTTGTTGTTTTGCCTAAAAGATTATAAATGGAAATTTTGGGTGACTTTTCAACAAGTCAGTATCACTTACGCTCGGCTACACACACTCACATGTACACACAAACACGGAAGAATGCTCTTTTTCACTCTCTCCGTCACACCAGAATCTGGTTTATTCTCCACATGTCTACAAAGGTAGAAAGACTAGCTTTATACTAGCTGGAGGAAGGCATACACTTGAAATCCATAGTGGTCATTAAATAGTAGTAACCCAGACAGGCTGGTAGCGAGTAGGTCCATACTACATCAGCAAGGGTTCATAGCATCATCTCTGCTAGCTCTGCATTATATTATAGCTAGTAGGTCCATACTACATCAGCAAGGGTTCATAGCGTCCTCTCTGCCAGCTCTGCATTATATTTGTGTCTGATGTCTGATAGGTCAAGGCAAGTCAATTGTATTTGTTCATGCATGTGCAAACTCCATGCACTTCACATTAAAATATTAAGAGAAATACACCAAAGTAGCAAAAATATGCAATGACCATCCTAACTGCCTCCCCGCACGAGCGCGCGCGCACACGCACGCACGCACGCACGCACGCACCACACACACACACACACACACACACACACACACACACACACACACACACACACAGAATAATGATGCCTCCACGAGTCCACACAACAAAACAACTAACACATATGCCTACCTCAGAGAGTCAGACAGACAGAGAGAGGGGGAGAGAGCGAAAGAGAGAAGTAGGGGATTTTACCTGAGCAGTGAGCAGCCATAATTGGTCTTAGAGCTTAGTTTTATTGTGTTATTTGAACCTGCATTGCTTTGTGCTCAGTTTTGATGGAATCGCATAGTTATGTAGTGAAATAATATTGGAGTTAGAAGACAAGAAGAAAAAGTGAGTGAGTGAGAAGAAAACTTTTAAGCTATACGTTCAAAGCCACATTTTTCTCTCCCTGGATGATAAATAACGCAAGCATGCAAGACTAAACGCATCACTTTGAAACCAGGTATACAGTACTGTTGCAGGGTCACTTGTCAGACAAGCAATGCAAATTCATTAACCAATCACGGCAATCACAATCTGTTTTATTTATCATTTCTAGACCTGCAGGTACTAGTAGGAAATACTAGGCAAAGTTGCTCTTCGGCTTGCATTGTGGGCAGAGAATAATAAACTTCAAGTGATGTAGTTCTATATTTGGATGGAAGGGACAATGAAATGGCATATTGATGATACCTGCTCTTCTCTGAATTAGGTGTCCAAGTTTGAAATGTATAATTTGAATAGGTCTTATATGCAATATGTCCCAAAATGTAATAACTACAATAAGAAACAAGTACAATTTTAACATTAATAAGGGCTAACACCAGATAAGTCTCGTTCCCGGTACCCCCTGACTCCATGTTCTCTGTACATCAGGGTCACATCATGTGTTGGGACTTGTATGAAACACAAATTGTCATGCATTTTGGAGTGGTGAGCTGATACAATTTGTTGTGAGTACTGTTAGGGTACGGCCACACATACTGTATGCGTCAGCGTCCTGTTCACTTCCATTTAATGGGAGTGAAGCGGTAGAGCTTCCCGTTGCCATGCGTCAACACGTGGAGTTCAGCATAGGTGAATTTAGCGACAGCGCATCCACAAATAGGAAAGAAGCATGTCTTTCAGTGAGCCGTGCAGCTGGGCTTTAACATTGAGCGCTCCGCATTGGACCACCAAAATGTGGTGGTCCAATGCGGAAGTAGACGTTTTGAGACGGTCCTTCCGGGTGCTTCAAAACTCCACTGAGCAACTTCCACTGACATGAATAGCGGAGGTTGTGGAGACTGAAGACTGAAGAGCAGCTGACGAGCAGAGTGGATCAGGTGTGCACTGTAGGGCTTCGTATACACACATATCAGACGAACATGCTCTGTGCTGTCCATGTTTCATGTCTCAATGCTTTTCCAATGGAAGTCACGTGGTTTGACCAAACAGTTGTGTGTGATCGGGGGAGGGGGGGCAATCAAACACAAGTATTTGGTCAAACCACGTGACTTCCATTGGAAAAGCATTGGGGCGGCCATGAAACACAGGCAGAGCACAGCACAGTTGTTCTTTATGTGTGTACGAAGCCTCGGAGGACATCAGCCTGGGACCTGGAATCAATCTGGTGAACTGGGGTTCACTATGGTGCCCTAGTGGCACAAACAAAGTCAGCATTTGTGCCAACTTTGACTGAGACCGATCCGTCTTATCACGGTTGTGATTGGGGACAATGACAGACTATTTACAGGTCTGGCAAATGTATGAAGAGTAATGAGGTAGTATTGTAATATGACCACCAGCCAAGCCACTAAAGTCTGCTTCAGTCCCAGAATTGGCAGGGAAGAGCTGCGCCTCTCAAACTAGCCTATATGTAACCCCACTCACAGAGGATTAAATGGAGAAAAGAAAAACAGATTTGTTAAATAAAAATAAGTTAATCACAATTTGTACTAAAAGTTAGATTAATGAGGCACAAGTCTTGCTCTGTCATACCAAAATAGTCTAACAATCATTCCAACCGTTGTGTACCGTTTTCACAAAAATGGCCCACACTGTATATATACTGACTTCTGATTCATCTATTTAGAGGGTATAGATTTGTTTCTCACAATTGTCAGCAATGTTACAGTAAGAAGCCAATTTTCTATCACCTTCAATTCCGTCTGTAAGCACTTACTTTGTGCTTCAATATATCGTATAACAAAGTTCAGACAGACAATCCAAAATATTTACTGAGCATGAAAATATCTATTATTGAGCATTAAAGTATACCGTTTCTGGCATCATAGCTCTGTCTCGAATCACTCTGTAAGCATGAACATATTTAGATAATGAATGATCCTGCCATAAAGACATAAGAGCTAGACACTCGAAACGTCACCTTTGGTGGTAATACAATAAATATCCATGGGAGCATGATCCAGTGTGCAGACTCTGTAATGACCATATAAGATCATTATGCTGTAAGCACTAGGGATGGAGCTCGTTAATTTTTTATTGATAACGATC